>NW_008632302.1:0-7731 GCF_000691845.1 Merops nubicus
CAGCTCGGCGACAACCCATCTCGTCAGAACCCAGCCGGGTAGGATCACACACTTGACCAAAGAACACAATAAAAAGGAAACTAAAGAGGAAAACCACTCACCCGCGACTTCCACCCCACCCCCCCCCTCGGCGCTGCCACTTTTGCGGCGGGCCCAACCCCCACCCGCCCGCGGCGCGCCCCACCGCGCGGAGCCGTACCGCACCACTCCAATCGGAGCCGGCAGCACCGCACAGCTTGTGCCGGACTGAACTGAACCAAGCCAAACCAGCCGAACCGACCCGGGACGTGCAGCCACAGCCGCCGCCGTGCCGCTGCACCACTCCCCCGGAACTTAACCCGGCTACAGCCACAAAGCCGCGAAGCCGCAAAACCACAGCCGCGTCTGTGACTCGCTGTTCGGCGAACCCAGACGGGCAACCACAGCCTCCACCGCCCACACCGCGCCCGGACTGCACACGCTATCCGGACGCCACCATTTTGGAACTGTTCCTTCCCGGACACCAACTCCCAGAAGGCAACGGGTCAGGAACTTCCGGCGACATCACCCTAGGCGCCGGATTTAAATAACTTTCAATCTCCTTTCCCTTTTTTCTTTGTTTTCCTTTACCAAAATAAATTTTGTTTTGAACTATATATATGTAAACACACATCTAATCTCAAAACTGATTATTGAGCATGATGAGAGAATTTACTCTGTTCCCCAAATTAAAATCACAAACAACCTAACCCGGTACCCCTTCGGTACTGAATTATAACAATGACTACATAACTCTCTTTATCAATACATAGCTCACTAACACATTATTTTTCATAAGTTTGATTTTTAGAGGCTTTTTAGCACTGATGTGTAAGATCATGACTTGCAGAGCAGGATGGCATGTTTTGCTAAGTTTGGACAATCAGCACGGCTGAGGTTTTTCTTGTGAGCTTGAGAAAATTCACAGAAGTATCTGTCAAATAGCAAATGTTTATAGTTAGTGGACTCTGTTGGCTGCTCGCCCGGACAAGTATGTAACCATCGGCAAACTTTCTCACAACAGCTCTGGGCTATGCAGGGCTGACAGGGCACATGGACAGAATGTGGACAGTGATTATTATCCAATCTGTCGCTCAGCTTAGACGTGTGAACAGGCTTGTTAACCTATGGGGTTCAGGGGTCTGTCTCTTGTCTGCTAGAAAAGGCTGTAAAACTTTGCAATAAACGGATTTTATGGCAGCCCCGCTGCAGTGCATCTCTTCTCTCCAGAGCCCCTTCCCGACACTGATGTATGTCATAGATGACTTAGTTTATAAAAAAAAAGCCTGTCAGATAATATAGAAATATGAAACTAGAAATTTGTTTATAAGTCTTTCAAACTGTTTAATGGTGTGTGTTATACGTTTGTTCCTCACAGTGTTGTTTTCTTATCAGCAATCCAGAGGCTTAACTGAAGTTCCTTCAGGTAATGATGTCCAAATAAGATAACAGCAAATATGAAAAGGACAAGTTGTGTTGATTCTTAGCTACAATTATGGCAGGGTCTGAAATATGACCATATCAGAGGAGCAGTGGAAGAAACTAAACTCAGCAAAGTCATGATGTGCTACACTTGAGACCAAGACATAAACATTTTGATTATGTAGGTGGTAAGGAGTGATATGTTAGAACAGGGACAGCCCACACCAGCTTGGAAATGGGAAAGATACAATGATTGCATCAAATTACTTCTTTGAAGTCTCTGAGATACTCTGTCTTGTTAGCACCCCTCCCTTTGCAATGAACAAGCTGATTCAGTTACAGAGCTCATTTTTGCCTCTTGTTCCTATTAATGTCTCCTGTACCTCTGCTTTCATTTCAGGTGGGCCATCTGTGGCTGCTGCTGATGGTGAACCAGCATAAAGCTCCACTGAGCATTTTTCCATTTCCTTTATTGGGGTTTTCCAACCTTCCTCACGTTTATTTTGTTTAATTTGATCATGTTTCTTGATTTTTCTCTATTTTTTTTTATTCTGCCATCTTTTTCAACAGAAAAGTGACTAGCTCCCTGTTTCCTTGTCTCTCTCTGCTCAGGGGTATTTGGTGCTTGTGTGTCCCTTCGCCTTTCTTCTCACTTTTTTTCCTCTGGTGCAATATATAGTTTAATTTTGTTTCTTATTCATGAACCTCTTTATATGTCCTCTGATAGATGCATACCTGTTTTTAATTGGTCTTTGGACCATGTTAATCATGTTTTAGACTTAAATTTTATCTCTGTCCTTGAAACATCAAAGCAATTAATGCAGAATATACTTTCATCTTTTTCCACGCTAAATAATTTTGCTTTAAATGAGCCAGGAGTCTCTAAATGAGACTATGGTGCTGACAGCTGCCTTTGTCCTTGCCCTTAGACTTCCTCACCTGCAGTTTCGGTACTGTTTTTTTTCTAGTATGACTCCAAACCCAGAATTTACTATGATAATCCTCTTGATTTTCAAAAGATCATTGTGAGAATACTGCTGTTTGTGGCTTGTTAGCTTTCAGCAATTATTCCTTTTACACATCTTCTTTAGAGTGAAATCATTTTAAGTGGTTTGCATGGGATGAAATGAAAGGTATTGTCACTTTAAAAAAAATAAATTTGTCTGCAATTTTCAACATGTGTCCTCTTACTGTGTTCCCTTTGGAGATGGTAAGAGCACACCATCAGAAACCAAGTGGCAAGGCTCATGCCATGGTAGTACTCAGTACTTGTGTTGGCGTGGATGTTGCTATTACTGGGCATGTGTTAGCAGGCAAGCCTTGGACAAACCTCTGTTCTTCATTTCACCCTTCCCCTCAGTTACCTGGTGTGAAAATGTGTAGGCTCTGCACACAGTGTGGAAATGGAGAAGATGGCAGCAGCAGGAGGATTTTGATACAGGGTCGCACGGTAGCGCGTGTGCGTGTGTGTTTGTGTGTGCACATGCAGCAGGGGTGTGGAGAGTGACTGCAGCTTCCAAGGACGTGCCACTCATTATACAAGGTACATATGTCTAAGCCATGCTACAAGCATCCTGCAAGAGGACCTTTGCAGAGCTAAATGCTATATGTAAAAATAACATGATAGTATTGTAAGTCGCAAATCTCTCCATTCTCCACAGTCAGCAATGCACAATCTTAATTTTCAAATAAGATCAAGTCTTGAGAAAAAAGTTGTGCATCTCCCATTTTAACTGCAGCAGCTTTTCCCAGATCATGCAGAAACCCATGAAACCATCAGAAATGTAATCCCCATTGTAATCACATCCCAGTCTGATGTTGTAAGTGCATGCCCATCATTCCTGGCAAAGATAGAGCAAGAACTTGTGCAGGAGAAGTCTGCATAGAAGAAATTTGCAAAGAGTGCTAGACTGCTGAAAGAATTCTTTTTTTTTTTTTTTCAGCCAGTGTTGTTAGGCTGCATCTAACTCACTGCATATTACTGGAATTTACCTATCAGACTGTTTGTACATGTCAGATGCTGGCCTTTTTAATCACTGAATTATGGATGTTTTTATGTCTATGGATATAATTTTTTTGTAATGATGTAATTTCATTGATGTAATTAAAAATTAAATTTTATGATGTATTTTTTGTCATGCTATCTTAACAACACTGAAATTTATATAATCACACAATGCATATATGCACATAGTATCTTTCCCCCAAAGCTTACAGGTTGGTATCACTTGATAACAAAATATTTGTTTGTGGCATTACTGAGAATTTTCATGACTGTTTCACTACTCTGCCATACTGTAACTGTCAAATTGTTTGAAGAACTATTCACGTAAAAGAATAAGACAAGACTGAGGGTGATCTCTCTTGCCTGTGTTATGGCATGGCAGTAATGTAACCAGGGAAAGTAGAAAGTGTTCAGGACTTAATCCTATTGGAAGACAGCCTAAGCCTAAGCAGAAGAAATGTGGATACAGTTAGGGAGAGATGATTAAGGTTCTTAACCAGATTATTATAAATCATCAGGCTTTGTGTGCGATCGTTTTCCTATAAATCATAAAGCAATTTATCTTAGCCTTGTAAGCAAATTATTTTTGCGGGCATTTTGCAAGCATTTGCAAAAAAGAAAAAAGAAAACCCGGGACTGATAGTAAAGGCTTAGCTGCCTTTAAGATAATTATTTTTGTGACAGTGTATTCAGATAAGTAACATTTGAACAAGAACTAACAAGAGCTAATAATGAGAACAAGAATGTTATTTTTTTTTTCCAACTGATTTGTTCAAGGATGTCCTTTATCCCAGCTGTCGGATTTTGGATTCTGGGTGGTGCTGACAGTGAAGGGAAGAAGGAAACCATTCTGCTTTCAGAGCATAAAAACACAGGTGAAAGCTGAAACTCCCTCTGTTTGCCAGTGCAGGTATATTAGCAATTTGTGGTTTGAAAGACATTACTTGGAGAGTTAAGGGTTTTGCTATGTAAAATCAAGGTAAATATAAAAGGCTGGGATGAAAGGCCTCTGTGGAGACTGGTGAGCATCCACACAGTTTCCTGGTCAGTAATTGATGTCACTTCCAGTGGCAGGCAGCTTTCCACCTATGTTGTCCTCCTTGTTCTTCGCTGGGTCCATGGATCCTTTGCCTTTCCTTATTCTCAAGCAGATATGGACATAATCAAATTCAACCACTACAGTATTGTTACCTTCTTTTGAGAATTAGAATACGTGTTTCCTGTAAACCACAACTGTGTCTATATCAAATGAGTTTCAAATCACCTAGAGGCCTTGGAAACTTTTACAAGACTTTCCCTAGAAGGATTACTTAATTGGTTTAATTTTGAAGTTTCTTATTAGTGGCAAAATCCTGTTTTGTGTCCCAGCAGCAAGAGTGCCAGGAGGGGTGAAGACTGCACAAATGGCACATCACAGCTGGGGTGGTTACTTAAGTTTTCAAGTCATATTTAAGTTTTCTTCTAGTATTTGATTCATGTTCTGTCGTTACCGACACCCGATCCCCGGGATAGCTGCCACCCAACCTCTACCGTTGGGTACCATCAGCAGACAAAGGCTTCCATGTGAAGGATGCTGCAAATGGCATTTATTGCGTCGCTGCAATTGCTTATATATGACAAGCCACACCCACAAGGCCCCTCGTGGGCAGTCTGAGCTTTCCGTTACATCGCGAGATCTTCCGCACGCCGATCCCTGCCTAGGGCGGGCTCTGCTCACCACAACAATGTTCTTCTTGCAGAAAAGAGTTTCGTTACATTGTAAAGTATCATTATTAAATGTAACTGAATTTAAAATTCTGCTTTGGTTTACGCCAGCGTTTATTAGCAGCACAAAAATTCCTTCTCTCTTCTCCTCACGACAGAGTGAGGTTATAAGTGCATTAGCCACGAGGTGGCAATACAAGCGCTTTTGATGCTAGAATTGCTGGTGTTCGGCGCATTCCCGCAGGTCAGGCTTTGGGGGATTAGCCAAGTAAATATGTTTGCACTGTTACTGCAGAGTATGACTCGGTTTGCCAGTGTGTAATACGTGCTCCACCTCTGCATAACTGACTTCATGCAAAGCTAAGGAAGACCAAGCTGATTTTCTGGATCAATAATTTGTGCCTTCTATGTGGCTAATAATTTATACCGGTATTTAAGTGGCTCAGCAGTTAACGAGAGATGTTATTCTAGGAACTCTGCTGCTGTTAAAAGCAAAAATGTCATAGGGAAGGAGATGCACTGGTGACATACAGCTGTCCCTCTGTGAGTCCTCTCCTGGCTTTAACTCCTGACCCTCCTGAGGTCCAAAGGAACCTGAATACCTCATAGGTGTTGATTTCCCAGAGAGCTGATTGCTTCACTCTATTACAGTCTGCTGCTGTCATCCAGGGTTTTGATTCTCTTTTTAGAGTGGCTGGTGCTTGTTTTCCTGCACTGTAAGAGCATTCAACAGTACATAAGAAATGGTGTCAAGTGGAAAAAGTTGATTTCCAGCCTTTTTCATTATTTCTTGTAATTAAAAGTATTTGTGTTGTTTGCAGGCATAGTGAAAGAAGTAATATCTGTGGTTTTTACACTTACTTTCAAAGACCAGTTTTCCACCCACTGTAACTGAGAAAGTATTGTAAGACATTTCCTATTTTGATGTTAATTCTTTCAGCAGAAGTTAAAGTGACAGCTTTTCAGAAGGTGGGGCTTTTAGCTTCTTTGTTTTCCTCATCCAAATAACACAGACTAAAACTTCTAGCGTAAGAAACTTCATGGACTTGCCAGATGTCTCATGTCACTGTAATCACCACAGTATTTATCTGGACATGGGGAAGTTATTGGATATGGACGCGTATTTTGTTATTTCACACGAAAGTGATAACAGCCTGCTGCTGTCTTCTCTTGACATAGTACCAGTTTTCCTCTGAGCATTTTAAGGGAAATCTTATTTTCAATCAGCCAATGGATTGTGAAGTCAGTGTGCTAGCAAATACAGCTTTCAAATACAAATGCACTTGTGGTCTAGTGAACAAATAGCAACGTAAAGGGGTGGAACACAGTAGGAAGCCTGGAAATAGTAAATAATTTTCGAGATGTGAACTTCTATCAGAAAGATTTGAGGTGAAATTCTGTTTTTGAGCTGGGTATTCAGGCTGCTGGATCTGCTCAGCACGTGAGCTGAGCCTGCTCTCTATTTCAAATAACATACAGGTACTTCTTCAAGCCCGTTGATGGCCCGTGCCAGTTCAAACACCTTGCCAGCAGCATCGGTACACACCTGTCCTTGTCCTTTCAGAATTCAAGATTCAGAGTTTCTAAGGCTTGAAGGGCATAGCTGGCTGATCTGCCCTCTGCCCAATGTTGACCGTGGGATTTAACAGTTAACACAAAAGAGGCAGAGGCACATACTCTGGAAAGGCACATGGGCTGTGGTGTGTCTCTAACCCTATACCTTAACTTCAAGCTGTCAGCTTAGACAGTTGAGAAACAAACTTTGTCATCAAAGCTGATAACAGCAGTTTTCTTCTGGGAAAACTTGCATGATAGCTCAAGAGTCCTCTGTTTCTGGAGATTGTTTTCGAGCACACATCAGTCTTCTTGTTTACATACTGCACAGCCTGCAGGCATGCAAGCCTCAGGCTGTGCTCTAGGGACCTTACCTTACGTAAAATAAGCTTTAAAAAGCTGGCTGGTGTTTGAAGAAATGAAAGTGAGTTTTGGGTCCTGATGTCCGAGGAACTAGGTGGTTACTGCTTTTCCCTTACAGCTTTCTCCAGTTACATTCTTTACTTTTCTTCCAGAAAAGTAAAAGCCATTCTTGGAAATGCCCAGTGTTCTGTATTGTAAATTCTCCTCTGTGAATGAGCATTTTTAGTGTAATGCCTCCTGTAGCCACCACTTTTTAATTCCCTAAATTTTGGTGCTCATTAGCGTGGGTAGGATATGAAAAAGGCAGAGAAGAGGAAAGTATCTAAGTCTTCAGAGACAGCCACAGAAAGCTTTACTCAAATATTTCTGCTTATCTTGCCAGGGACAACTCAGAAAATCTTCCTGGAATCTCTGAAGTTGTCCTGGATTGTACCAAGGTGTTTTGGTGGGGCCTACAATGGCGCCTGGGGTCTGGGATGGGGCTTGGGGCAGTGGGAGTGAAGTGCTTTCCAGGCTCTGTTCAGAGCAGCAAATTTGATTCTTCCTGCATTCCTCCAGTTTTCTGTCTCTCAGTTCTGCATTTGTTGAGTTGGAAATCAACTTTCAACAAAATCAGTAAATATTTTTTAATTAACCTGATATAGCAACATCTGAATAAACCCTGC
>NW_008632302.1:7762-24381 GCF_000691845.1 Merops nubicus
ATGGTATCAGAAGATGTCATGCTTTGGCATGACACATTAAAATGTTCAGTGAGATGGGGTTATATTATATTCTTTGAGATACAGTATAGATGAGAAAATACTCCCTCCAGCTCTGTTTCTCTTTCATCGTTCTTACACCTCAAAATGTTGTTTTCAAACTCTAAGCTAACCAGATTTTTCAAACTGAGCAGACTTTAACTATCAGCACAATGTCTCCACTTTTCCACCAGGCACCTGGTACCTTTTGCAGCACTTTGCATTTGTATGTGACATGTTGATATTGTGTCTTCTTTTACCACATACTTTGTTTTTGTTGTGTATGTCATGACATGGATACTAAACATTTGTTCTATTCCAAATTTTTGTTTCTGATTTAAGGTATTGAGTATATATTTAAAGCAAAGAGCAGAAACCTGGTGACCCCTTAAGCAAGTGATGAAACACTTGTAGACAATATTGTCAGCTCTCATTCCAGGTTGGTGGTTATTTTCCCTACACTGCATCACATATATCAGTAACTGTTGCTGATGTTCAGAGATTAATTTGATGGATTTGTGGTCTGAAAGGGAATAATTTACATTCTCACACCACCCGTGGAAGGGTTGCACTTTCTTCCCAGGAACTGCCAGTCAATGCACTCTTCAGGCTGTTTATACCCTGTGTATTGCTACGCGATAAGGGAAAAGTAGACTGGGATTCTACCTGAAGTCTTTTAGGCCTGTGGGAGTTCCCCCAACACATCACAGACTTCTCCACATATATGATAAGGCAAGCTGCAAATACTGATAAAAGATAGAGAAAAATGTTCATTTTTCACAATAGAGGGGAATTAGCAACTGGAATCCCTTATGGATTAATGTTAAGCTCAGTGCTGTTTGAAATACCTATAAACAGTGTGGAAAACATGCTGAAGAGATGTTGTTAGCTCCCAAAGGCATTTTAGTATACTCTAATCTAATCATGCTTAGAGATTCGCTGTATATCAAGGTGCTATTGTATCTAATCTGGCTTGTTAAACATCGTGGAGGTATCAGAACGGGGGCTGAGTGGAATTTAGGAGGAAAAGAAACCTTAAAATTAATGTTTCTGTTAGGTTTGTAAGAAAAAAATCTTTGTTTCAAGAGTAAGATCCACAAAGAGGAAAATCAATTCTTCCTTTCTGTTACCAGAACTGCTTTGTTACGGGCCTCAGTCACAAACAGGGAATGTAAAGGCAGTCTGTGCTCAAATGCATTTATAGTTTAAAGACAAAGTAAAGCAGTAGTTGCTACAAACAGACACAGACTTTGAAGAAATAGTGGGAAATGGTGGACGGCCATAGTCTAAATTGCAACATGACAGGAAATGTATTTAGGGTAATGAATATAACAGTATGTTTGGAGTTTCATTTTTATTTGGGGAGACATGTTAGTGTTTTCACAACAAAAAGAAGTAGATGAGAGTTTTGCAGGAGATTTTGGTTTGGTTTTTTTTGGTTGTTTGGTTTGGGTTTTTTTGGGGGGGGCGAGTACAGCTGCAATATCTAGCTGCGCTTATCAGCTGAGGCTTAAGAAGTGCTTTAAATTCCTGTTGCACATCTGTGTGTTTGTCAGAAAACTGGAAACACACAAAAAAACCAGAAAACATAGGAAAACACACCAGTGAAAATTTTTTGTCTGTCCTCCCTGCAAACCGAAGTCCTATCTAATGAGCAAGTTTGTAGTAGTGCATAAGTATTCACCAGAAAAAAATAAGTGGCAAAAGGGATAAACCAGGGACATCCTAAACTCCGCCCTTGAGGTATTTAGGTACCATGCAGGAGGAAGGTTTTTCTGCCAGCAGATGGAATACATAGGTCTGCTCTCTCCTGGAAATCAGCCCCTGCACTTTCTCTTTAAACACAAGTGTCAGAGTCACCAGCTATCTCTTTTTTGCCAAAAAATCCATTAACTACAGTTCTCACCTAGGATATGGACATGAGGCTCAAATTGCTCAGATGAAGGACCAAACAGGTATTTGGAGCATTTGGTAACATTTGGCCTGTGGATGAACCCGGGGGCAGTGTGGACAGCATGTCGTGCTCTGTTCATCTAACAGGAGGTCTGGGATCCTCCTATCATTGCAGGTGGAGAGATGCTTAACCTTTCCCTCCTGAGTTAGGTGACTTTTAGTGTTGCTATAGTTTCGGATATTTCTATATCAGGGAAGACCTTCATGCGTTGGGAAGTTTCACTGGTAATGGTAAAAGACCCCTGGGCAACCAGAGGACTTTGGTATGTCCAGGGATGGCAGCAACTGTGCAGTGGGCCTGCAGAAATAAAACTGAGATCCACATAGATAGGTAATGCTCAGGAGTTAAGTGCACAGAAGAGGCAATTCCATGTGTGCCTTCCACTTTCAGGAGCCACACTGGCCCCTGAGGGCACTACCAGCCATTACTACCCTGCCCAGCCTCCCCTGAGGCCACCCCACCTAAACCAAGGTCCAGGACCTTGTTTCTGCTCAGCCCTGGGCACCTGTCATGGTTATGTTACAGGGGTGCCCCTGCCCAGCCCTGCAATGGGGCTTGGGAGCCCCATCTCCGTTTTTTCCTGATGGGACCCCTTGGTCCTGGCTCTCCCTTCATGTTCTCTGTGGGGCTGAGACCCTTGATAAGGTCTGTTGGGTGGGGGCTGCCCTCAGACCCCTTCTTGTTCCCTCTCCTGAGGTAGCCTCATATATGGCTCCCCAAAGTGCTGGACAAAATGCCTGAATGTGGCATTATGGGGCATGTGTAGGAAAGGCAGGTCCATCAGTTATACAGTATTTATAGGAATGCTGGGTGTCTCAGAAGAGTGCATTTTATTTTATGGGTTGCTTGAAATGTGCTGCCTTCATCTGCAGCTCTTGGCACAAACCTGTTCCTAAATGTCACTCCTTCCCCTTAAGATGCAGCCATTTCTCACCTGCTGGAAGCTAACCACAAGATCATCTTCATTGTGCCTGGAGTTATTAACACACAAGAACATGTCAGCACTTCTGTGTGATACTGGTAAATATTGATAGCCCAGAACCATGATGTTTTCAAGAAGCAGTGGATTTTACTGCCTGTAAGCTGCAGTGAGTATCTGGGTGAAGTGTCTGTTGGCCCAGAAGCCTTGTTTCAGCTGTGAAGTTATGATGTTGGCCAGAACAACCCAGCAGAGACTGAAGAGCAGCCAGAAATACCAGCTTCTCCATGGTGATTCAGTCCAAGCCATAATGCCTCCCATTCATGGGAGGAGTGAACTCCTGGAGGAGGTGGCTGCTACAGAGCGTTAGATCAGCCCAATGCTTGCTCTCATTATCAGCTGAAAGTATGGCTATGGTCTCACACATCCCCAGAGATGTGAAGTGGTGGGGTTTGGCCTGTTTTTTACCTTTTCTTTGCCAGTCAAAGGCCCTGCAGCAGCTGCAAGCTGGGAGATGTTTGTGGAAATTGAAGCTGCTTGTCATAATTTGGGTAACTGAGACTTAAAGATTTCCTTAACCTGTTGAAACAGATCTGGCAATGGACAATCCTTCTTATTTCTATGGGACTCCAGTGGCATGAAAACCAGGCATGCAATGGTCCTGTATATCACTGTCTGCAATTGCTGAATTATCCTGGCAAGTGGGGAGAGTGACACATCCTCAGTACAACGTGTATCTTACCATTATGGCCATACTACATGGGATTGTTTGCCCTTTACATTGCTTAACTTCAATGTTGAACAAGACAAGTTGTTTCAGAGCCCAGGATAACTCCTGACTGCCAAATAGAAGAGAAGTCTTTGTGCAGCTGTGTAAGCACTTTTTTTTTTTTTTTTCTTCCCCTGTGTGTAAACCTCAAATAACCTGGAGGAATTCATTATTCAATCTTTATCATGAGCACACAAACAAACGTTTTCTGCAAATAATTTCACTAACAGTAGTAGGTAAAGAAACCTCTTGGATGTGTGGCTTTAATACTGTGGTTATGCACAACCACTGGATCGTTTTTTAATGTTTATTTGCTGTAACATGATTATTATATAACTTTTTATGTTATATTTATATACATATACATGATTTTTTAGAAGTGTGCATAAAAATAAACATATAGACATACGTATACATAAATGTAACCTTGTAGCCCTTTTGAAATATGCTGATGCTCACGTGTGGAAGGAAGAGGAAAGGACAGGGAGATTAACTCCACCGCTGGAGACTTTCCCAGCTGGCAAAAACCAATGCAGCTGGCTTTTTGTTATCTATCTTCCAAAAACTTAGATTATGGAGATTATGATTTGCTGACATTTGTTTGGTCAAATGCATCTGAGTAAAGATGAGAGTACTTAAGAAGCCTAAAAGACCCCAAACCATAAAACTGAGGAATGTGGTGCCTGCACTCAGCACAGGCAGCTTTGGCAGCTGCTACAACGGTCCTTCAAGTGCCACAGAAAGCTTGGTAATCCAGAGCAATGCCTAGTTACCTCCAAAATATGTTGAGATATTTACTAGGGACTGACAAGTGTTGTGAGTGCCCCTTTTCACCCACTGTGACTAGTTGCTTTTGGTTCTTTGGAGCTCTCCACCCCATAGCTCTGGTCACAACAGAAAAACTCTTCCCAGCTACAAGTAATGGAGATGTTCAGAGCCATGTGCCTTTCATAAAGTATTATTTCAGCTTAAACTGATTACAAGTCTCGCAAACAAACAAGGACAGAGCTGGGGAAGGGGAAGAGTGCAGAAGAGTCATCAGGTGGGGGAAAAAGATTTCCAAGAAACTTTCATTACCTGAGAGATTTAAGAAGGGTGGTCTTCATCTGACCAGGAACTCTTCAACGTTTTGTCACAGTTGTATTTCCTTTGTGTGGCTACTGTCCTATGGTTAAAAAAAAAAGACATTTTAAACCAAAGGGAATCCTTTCTGCTTCCTGTCATCCCTTGGCTGGCTGCCTAGGTAAGATAATGTTTGTGCCTCAGGGTGCTTTCTTCTTGAGGCCAGTTTTCAGTGTTGATTTGAAAGACAGAGAGCAAAGCAGAATCAAGGACTAAATTGATAAATAAAATAAGAATAAAAAGGATTTAAATGCAGCCATTCAAAGGTAAGTGGCAAATCCATTAAATGCAGTCACAATTTTTAGACCAGAGATCAGTTACAAATGCTTCAGTTGCACACCAGCTCCAGATACCATGCAGCAGCTCCTGGGACAAAATACTAAGGAGGGTAGGCAGTCCTTAGCCATAAATCATGCCTGTTCCCCATGTGCTACATGATATAGAGATTTTATCATAGTGACATTTCTACTTCATTTATTTTATTGGAAGTAGGTAAGTCACTGTGTTTTGCAGCCAGCATTTTTCTTTTTTTCATAAGACTGCTCTTCAACAGTTGAAAGCCTTCTTGCTTTCTCCTCATTTGTATTGCACTCGCTCTTTCCAGGTTACAAAGAGGTTTCATGCCAGCAACTTCCCTTCAGATTGTTATTTTTGTCTCCTGCCTGGTAGACTGTAGCATAATCCTAGTACCTTTTCATGCTTACCTACAGCATCATGACAACTATGTTCAAATATTGGGGGTAAAAAAAAAAAAATCTGACTTGCCAGTCAGCAGTACTTTGGGGAGGAGTGCTTGGGGGGGGGTTGGGCGTGTGTGAGGGAAAGACTTAGTGTGTGGAAGGTTTTGCTGGTGAAATGAAGATGTCTTTTCATCTGGCTAGTCATAACATGCAAAAAGCAGAAGCAGTACAGATCCAGGACCTCTGTAGAACCTCCATGTTGCTTGCAGACACTCGGGATGATTGTAGGGGATGATTATAGGGGTTGATTGTTCAGCTGAGACCCCCCGAGCTTGCTGGAGGCTCCTGCAGATGGACAGGTGCTCGGTGGTGCTGGGATGTGGCCACTCTAATCCTTCCCACCATGGTGTGTCCTGTAGTCCTGCTGGGGGGGTGGGTGGTGAGCTCCAGCCTGCCCTTGCCATCCGTCTTGTTGCTCCTGCTGTCCCAAATGTGCAGCTGGGAGGTAAGATGGGTGCTACTCCAGGGCTGTGGTCTTGGGAGGCTGGGTGGCCATCTCCTCCAAGACCTGTCTTTGGGAATGCCACATGCTGCAGAAAGAGGCCCAGGTGCATTTTCTGTGTTTTGTGTTTTTTGTTGTTTTGTTCTTCCCCCATCCCTTAATAGTGAAGTTACACCAGGAATTAATTTATCTTTGGCACATATAATTTCCACTGTGTTTATAATGAGCTTCCTTTTTGCTGAGAAGTTGATTTCTCCTTGGTTGTTTAATATTACCTGATCTGTTGCACTATGATGGATGATTATTCTTTACTAATTGTGTTATTAAACATCTCCTACAAAGTATGAATTCAAAGTCTACAATTCTCATCTCCCTTGGTAGAAAACCTGGGCACATGTTGCAGTTCACGTCTAATTACATACCTTAGGGTGAATTATGTGCTATTACTTAAATTTTTCTTTGATGTAAGGTTGAATGGCTGGTTATAATTATTCCAAGTTGAAACAGAATTTAGTACTATTGTGCCTAGTCCAAAATACTTCTGTGTTTTATAATAGAATCAAATCAGCAGTTTTCCATTGTTTCACAGTTCAATGTGGCCATTATGAAAGAATTTTTTCCTTTGTAGATTTGAGGTAAAAGTTCAAGTGGGAGGGATGTGAATGGCATTGACAGAGGCAGAGGAAGGTGATCCTTTCTAGTTTGCTGTCAACGATTTCCATATCGCTTCAAAGGGAGCAGGCACTGGGTGACTCACTGCACTGTCACTTCAGCTCATTTCAATTCTGTGAACATGCTGAGTTCCCAATATATGTGCCCATAATTATCATTGGAAGACACCACTCCTGTGCCTCAGCTTCTCTGTGGAACAACAACAGAGTTGTATACAGTTTGAGGTGCAGGAGAAAGGGAGGAGGACACAGGCTCTGTTTCCAGTCATTTAAAGATCCCGTGGATGTTCCTGGGGTTGTTTTGGTGACAAATACCAATCCTCTGCCATGCTGGAATGCACAGGCAGTGCTCTGCTGGAGCAGATCAAGCAGCTGCTTTTAAAGCAAACATAGGACTATATATCTTTTTTTAAATGAGAGGACTAAACACATTCCTAGTGTCAGACCATAACTTCAAGGGGTTTGGTTATTTTGGTTAATCTGTAGCTGTGTTGTGTGGAATTTATCAGCCTGTTGTGGTTTGAGGCTTGGAATGGGGTCGTGACCTTCCAGCAACTGGGAGGACCCCGGGTGGGGGTGAAACCATTGTATTCCCTCCCCTTCCCACACATACTCTGATAAGAGGCAGGGAGTGGTTTCCAATTGCACTCCTGC
The DNA here is from genome assembly GCF_000691845.1 of Merops nubicus. Lineage (NCBI taxonomy): Eukaryota > Metazoa > Chordata > Aves > Coraciiformes > Meropidae > Merops > Merops nubicus. Next base: position 15,070 of record NW_008632302.1, read on the forward strand.
CTTGGAGCTCGGAGAGGAAAGTTCTCCTTTCACTCCGTGGGACCCTGGAACCATTTCTGAGGGTTCTGTATATTTTATTTTTTGTATTTTTTCCCCTAATCTTTGTATATATTATTTTCCTTACCTCCCTATATCATTTGCTGTTCCTTGTTGAACAATATACTTCATTTTTTTTCCAAAGTGTGTGTCTCTCTCTCGGGGGGGGGGAGAGGTGAGTACATAGTTCTGTTCCGTGTGGGTCCTGCCCTGAACCCCTTTTTACACGGACCCAGGACACAGCCATTGTTACAGGCAGCTGTATGGAGCTGTGAAGCTCTTCAGCATTTGCAGATCTGCTGTTGTGCCACCTATTTTACAAGAGCGTGTGTGTTTGCTCCATTTTGGTTTTAATTATTTGTGATATCTATGCTTCGGGAGTGAAATATGTTTTCTCAGGAGAAATCTGGAAGTGCTTTCTCAGGAGAAAAATAATTAGAAAGGTTAATGCAATCCACTCTATAAAAGACTTTAAACTCCTTTGCTTGGAGATGTGAAGCAGATGTTTTGTTCACAAAACTACATTAAATCAGCCCTGGAGGGGGTCCCATTACTGTTTCTCAAGTACAGAAAAAATGGCAAATTAAATATATATCAATATTTAAACTTGAAGATCAAGTTGGCTTTTGAATGTGTACAGTGCTCTGTGCAAACCACAGTTATTTTACTTTATGCTTTGTTTCATACATAACTCAGAAGACTTAAAATTGGAATTGTAGCTTTTCTTTATTAAAAATGTAGCTATCATTGGATAGGCTGTGCAGGAATGTGATTTTTAATGGGATAGCAGAATCAATACCAAAAGCCCTGACCTGCAAGTCCGTTCCTTGCAACAAATTGAGACAAACTTTGGGAGCAATTTCCTATTGAGGTAAACAGACAGAGCCAGTGAACTGCCCCTGGCCCAGAAGGTCTTGCTCATTTTCTGTAGAGATGTTTTCAGGTCATGTTCTACATGCATGCATAATTGTAAAAGTCTTCACCCTGCTCCTTTGGGGCTTTCAGATTACCTGTGCTGGACTATGAGGGGCTGAAGTGTTTTGGGAGCCCAGCCCAGCAGCCATCTCTCTGGTTTGAAATTGCCAGGGCAGTTTCTATCAAGTTTGCTCTGGCACAGCGCTAGTAGCACTTACCTGATGCAAATCACATCCGTGACTCTCACCCAATGCCTGCTTGTGACTATCTGGCTAAAATTTTGGCCACATTTCCAACACACAGACTTCCTCACAGGAAGTTATAACTCAGGTATTTCAACCAGAAGAGGCAGAGGCTAGCCCCTAGTGGACTTTTTTCTGTTGTTTTTTTTTTGTTTTGTTTTGTTTTTAATTAAAGATTTCAAAGTTAAATAAATCTGTTGTTGGGGTGCATGTAAAACCAGTCTTAATCTCCTATTGGTTTTAGAAACACTGTTTGTGTAACTGGTGTTTCCTCTCGTGATCCACAGAGGAAACATTTTGCAGCACAAAAAGCCTTGTTCAGGTACTGGTGCAAGTATGCCTCTAACCTGCTGTGACCCCACTGTAAGTGCTAACATGGGATGAATTGCTGGAGTGACGGATGCACAAAAATTATTAAAATGGCAAATTGTGAGGTTTGTGAATTTCCTCCCTTCGAGGTTAGCTGTTCCATCTGGCATTTCGGTTCAAATAAGTTTGTTATCTCTGCAAATAATTTTTCACTACTGAAACCATAACCATTCCTCTGCTGGGGTTAAGGCAAAAATTTGCAAGGAACAAAGGTAACTTTGAGGCTAAGACAAGACAAGCTGTTTCTCAAGAAAGTACTTGAGAGGAATTAATGCTGATCAATATGTTTCTTGATGGTTGTTTGAGCCAAGATCTCATATGTTTTTCTCAGGTTGATGGGACAGAGATATAAAACCTCTGTATTTTATTCCCTTGATCTATATGCTCAAATTTATGACTTCCCCTTTTGTCTGGCTGACCCGAAGATATATGATACAGGAAAAGCTACTTGGCATAAATACAGAAAAGCAGTTCAGTCTGAGGCACAGAGAAAACAACTGCAGAGACAGATTACTTAGTGGAATGTGAGGTTTTCATTTTATCACTTCACTTCTTCCTAGGTCATCTGTCTGGGTGACCTCCATGAGTAATATTCTTTAAGCACAATAAATGCATTCCCCTCAGGTATGCTGGTGGAGGGCCCAGCCTCAAGCTCTCCTCTCATAACTGTGAAGTGCTAATAAGGCAGATACCAAGTAGTCTTCTGTTGTTCCCTGCTTGCTTTTTAATTTTTTTTTTTTTTTTTTTTTACAGCATTCCTGGCATCTGAAATGAGATTTATTTATCTTTTGTCTCTATCCAGCCGAAGACATTACAGCACTGGTGCTGAGCAGTGATGCCCTTCCCAGTATCTCTCTGTTTGGCTACCCCTTTACCATAGTTTGAGCCCAAGTGAACTTGCCTCAGCTTGGGAAAGAGGAATGCCCACCTCTCCAGCCACCATCCTCATCTCTTCCTTCTCCCCCAAGCTCTCCCCCTGGGAAATGGGAATCCTTCTCTATAAACTCTGTTTGGGCTATCCAGCCATGGTCTGCCCAAGGGGCATTCTGTGCTAGTCATGTTTGCTGTAGTTATTTCTTTCCTTTGACTAGCAGTTTACTCTTCTCAGAATGAAAGTTTACATAGCCTGTACTAACCAAAATATCCCCAAATTCTGTGTCACTGAAAGAAAAGGTAACCTGTGACATTTATTTGTTTTCTCCTCACTCAGAAGTCCTAGGGAAGTAAATTTAACCTGAAGAATTGCTATCTTTTTAGAATTCATCAAAAGGTTTCAGAAGCCAGTTTCTTGTTTCTTCCTAGGACGTTTGGCACCTGACTTGGTACCAGTAGCCTGAGTTTGCTTTGGAGAATGTGATGAATTCCAGCTCAACCTATTCATGTACAGTCAGTCACAAAAATACATGAAAAATGACGGTAAAATCAGCTTGAACCAGTCTGATAAATTTGAAATTACAATGTTAGTGTTTTCCAACTTTCTGCCATAAAAGGAAACAAACAAACAAAACCAAAACCACACTTTCCCAAAAACAACAGAAAAAAAAAAAGCTGAAAGAGAAGATGTTGTTAGGATTTACACCACCACTGTAAACACACTCAAATGCTCTGGCTGGGGCACCTCTCTAGGCTGTGTACAACCGTAAGCTACAGTTCATCTTGGCAGTCACTGAGGAGTTCAGGGCTTCCAGGTTGTCTTCACTTGAGCTAAAAGAGACCTTCCAGCAAAGAGGCCCACTGGCTTCACCTAACTCACCTATAGTATATGAACTTAGAATTGTCATCCTCCTGCTCCTGTACTATTACTCCTCACCCTGCTTTTATTTTCTAATCTCTCTTACCCCATGCTCTTTTTTTCACCCTGTATGTTCCTGGTCAAAGTGACTCTTACAGAACTGCTACAAGCCACTAAAACCATGCCTTTAAAAGCATAGTTGCTGCTATAGGGGAGGGATTTTGTATTTACACTGCTTTTATTTCCTTGGTAGTAATTTTGCAAATTGAATAGAGTGCCGGGGTTAAAAGTGTCTTTTTCTGGCTTAATTCCTTCCTCTCCTCATTTGTAGGTGCTTGATTTGTAGGAATCAGGGCATTTTCCAACAGCGGTGGCTCTGACCCAAACAACTTCTCATTCGTTATGAAGTCCCAAGTGCTCAACACCATCTGAAAGGACTGTCAAACTGCCACAGAGGAGTTCCACCTACCAAAGCTGTTGTATAACAAAACTGAACAAGACTGCTCTGTTAAAAGTGCACTTACCCCATTAAGCTGAATGCATCTTTTCCTGTTTTTTTTAATGCTGAGTTTCACAGTTGGAAAAGGGGTATTTGCACACAATACTGCAGGCAATATTTTTTAACTTTTGATTGGTAAACATTGATTTTATTGTTATAATTGTCCTTGTTTTACTTGGATGCCTTTTTATCAGAATCAGAGGCCCCATGAGATCTCCAGACACTACCCTTGCTTTGTTTGTTATGTGGTAGCCTGTCAGGTTTTATTTCCTAAATATGTTTCAGGTTACATCCACACCCTAAATGCCTTTAATAGTTTGATTCTATTATGTCAAGGCTACAAACTTTGATGTGAAAACGCTCTTGGGTCCAGCTCGTGTTCACTAAACTGCTTTATGTGTCTGAGTTCTCTTGCAAAATTCCTGGAAAAGTTATGAATACATTGGAGATCAGGAAAGTGGGGGAGTCCACCCTATTGAGGAAACTAGGAGTTGCCCAAAGAAGGGCAGGGTTAGTGGTTCTGTGTTAACCAAAGGATTTCATGAGAAGCAAGCTGCTACCTCTGGAAATTTGCTGTTCAACAGCTCAGGATTTCTGATTAATTGCTCCTGGCAAATTGCACCTAGCAGTGTTATGTTACACCTGCATGAGAAAGGCTCACTGGAACAGGATCCTGACTGCCCTGTACCTCCTGACAGCACTCTGGAAGCGTTTAGTCCTCTTTCGTTACCTTGGGCCTAAATATTTATAGCACCATCTGTGTAAGAGAGTGTGGCTGGTCCTGTCACGCTGCATTGTAGAGGGACATGCTGGTATGTCCTCTGTGGGGGCTTCTAAGGGTACATGAGCTGCAGAGGTTTAACTGGGGTTCTCCTGCCCCTGGAGTGTGTTGCCTCAGAGGTCACTGAGCATTATTTCTGTGCATCTCTGGTCCTCTTTTTTTTTTTTTTTTTTTTTGTGTCCTTCACTTCCTTTTGCTTTTAGTAATGCAAAAAAAGGAAAATGCTAGAAGTAGGAAAATATTTTTTTCGAACCAAAATATAATTCTTTGGGATTTTTTTATCCCCAAATGAGATGTTTTTTCTTTGCTTGTAAATTTTAATTGAAATCTTTTTCAGGATTTCTGAAATGGTAGTTTCTTACTTAACACTCTTGAGGTTAGGTTTATAAGAGAAATCACCATGCTTTGCCTTCTGGGGCAATCGACTTAAGATAATTTGGGATCTGCTCTGCAGTGGCAATGTGGGAACACATGCCTAGCAAGTAGGAAAACTATGCAGGGCTGAGTGGAGCTGGGGATACAGAGCTTCTTGTGCTAAAACTGCTGGGTTGGAGCAGAGGGGCACTGCTCTTCCCACACTATCTGGTGTGCTGGGGAAGGAGGCCTTGATGTGGTCTTGTTTTCCTCCACCCTCAGACCATGCCCCCAGCCTCGCTGCGGCCCTGTTGTCACTGTTGTTGTCACCATGACAAGTGAGGCTGCAGGAGGCTGAGTCCCAGCAGCAAGGCTGGATCCTTTCATCTCACGACTCTGCCAGCATTATTGCCCCACGCCCCAATAAGTGCCGTGCCTGCCAGGAGCGGCAGCAGGCCCTGCCAGCGTTGTACCCCCGCGCTCCCCGGGGGCACTGCCCAGGCCAAGGCCTCCCCCGCGCTGCTCTGCCGCTCCGGCTCCCAGCACACCCTGCGGGGCAGTCCCAGCAGCACGGAAGGGCCGTGCCGGGCATGGGCTGGGGCTGGCAGGAGCAGGGGAGCCCAAAAAAAAAGGCAGCCCTCTCTTCCTGCCTCGGGAGATTCCATTTCCAGCTGTGGATCCATAGGGCTGCCTTGATTTCTCATACAGTAAAGCACAGGAGAGACCTGCAGTGGAATTAATATGTGAAAAACAGAGCAACCCCATTTAAAGTGAGGCCGAGGATAGGTTTGGCTTTCCTGTCTAGAGTTCACCTGGCCAGCTGTAAATGAAATAGCTCCAACAGCCGTTATTCTTCTGAGTAATCAGATATCATTCCTCAAGTGCAGATACCCTGTGGTTGGCAGTGCTAAATCCCAGCCAGAGACAAAGGGCCCACGGGAGAGAAACCCTGTTAGTGAATTCCTCACAGAGCTGAGGTGCAAATGTGACCTCACCCCAAGCTTTTAACTCTTCTGTGCTCAGGCAGCCATGGAGCAAGGCGAGCACCTTCCTGAGCAGTGGCACTTGGAGACCTGCATCCCCTATTCTCACTCCACATCTGGAATGGCTGAAACCTGCACAGGTGGGTCTGGCTCCCCATGGGTGCTGCTTCTGTTTTCTTCCTCTGACTTGTTCAAGAAGACTAAAGGAACACCAGGGAAATGTGGAAGCATTAGTTAGTGGTATTTGGGCACCAGTAACACAGCTTTTCTCCTGACTGGTAGGCATAGGTGAGGGGAAAACACACAGCATGATATATAACCATTTCTTTGATAAAAACCTCAATGTTGGTCTCTGTTGCTCCACAGAGATTGTCCTAGTGAGTCCTGGCAGTAGTTAATGAGGTCCCTCCTTGGCAAGGTCAGCTTTTGACTTGGGAAACTCCACTTTGCTCAAGCCTCAAAATACTCGGTCTGTTCCCTAAATCCTGTTGGCTCTTGTAGGAGGAGTGCTCTGATTAGGGACTACCAGTGTGTAGTCCACCTTCTCAGTGGCTGAGATGCTATACCCTCTTGGAGGTCTGATGCTGCAACTTTCCACCACAAAGCCCTCAGCTAATCCAAAGGAGGAGCTTGCTTTGGCCAGTGGTTCATAACCAAAGCTTTAAGTTACCAGATAATATCCAAACAGCTTATGTGTGTGAGTTGCAAGTAATACACGCTACTGCAGCTCTTCCAAGATTAAGGAAATAAAGGGCTATGATAGGTATCTTTGTGGCTTGTGTAGTGGTTGTGTTCCTGACTCAGTGGGCAATCTAAAAGACTGCTTCCTAGAATTAATTACTTTGGGGGCAATTAATATCATCCATGATCATGAAACAATGCAAGCAACAAGGCTTCTGGTTTTTCTCATCTCCCTAGGGAGGAAATACAAGTCTGGGACCTGAGTCAAATAGCTTCAAGCAAGAGAAGACTTGAAAAGGATGACTCCTTTTGTCCTCTGAAGAAAAGAAGAAGGGAGAAGCTCTTTCCAGACTCTAACATATAAGGTTATGACCCACTTTCCTGGCTCACTGCATGAATGGAGCATGATGGTGTGGTATGACAGGCATGCATGCAAATGTGGAGATTCTCTTCTCCTGGAGTGCTTCTCTTCTGATTACCTAACACTGGGTTTCATGGAACCTGGCTCACTCTAATTCCTTGAACTCCCTGACCTGTAGGTGTGGCACCACAAGCTGGCCAGCAATGAGATGAGCTGGAGACGTGACTCAGGAACTTCACTGAAAAACATATATAAATCAATTGCATTAAATAATAGCAAGAAAGAGGATAGCTAAGCGATTCAGCTACTGTCATTGTGGTTCCTGAATTCTCCTGAGGACTGCAGCAAGGGCCTTCCTCCTCTGATGAGTAAGGTGCCCATCAGGTCGTGCATGTCAGAGCTGTAGCCAAGGCTGGTGACACACCAGATTGAAATGTGCTGGGGCATCTGCAGGCAGAGCCTCAGCCTGGCCCTGGCCATGCACGGCTCCCTTGGCCTGGTGCCACACAGGACTGACACCTAGTAAAGGTGTCTACAGAGCTACACAGGCTTGCAGGAGCCACAACAAAGAAGGTGAAAGACAGAGAATGAGGTGTCGCATAAATGCCCGAATTGCTGGACGAGCAGGCAATGAGAAAGTACAGTCATGAGGGAGGAAAAGTAACCATTTGTGTTGGTTTACACTATTGTGAAACCACACTCTGAGCCAGTAATGACAAACTTTACAAACATTACAAATGATTGAAACACAGGATTTTCTTGTCCTGTAGGATACTATTGTGGCTCCCTGCCTTTACTTTGTTGTCCACAGTGAATGTCCTTCAATGCAAGTTTTGGGCAAGTGCTCCATAAAACTGCTGAATGATAATGTGTTGAATAACTTCACTAAGGAAGCATTGTAAATACTTGCAGTTTGCAACTAGTTGAAAACTAGTCTGCAACTGGATCAGACTGGAGAGGCTTCTTTACAAAGAGAGTCAAAGTACAATTAACTGATGGCTTCTAATACCTTGAGGCAAATACTCTTTGTTTTCATCCATTTGTTTTTTTCTCTTTCAGTTCAATACAAAGTCAATTAAATCTCACCTCAAATCACGGGATGTCTTTTTGCTTGATGCCAGTCTTCTTTTGTTGAGGTTGTGCAAAGATACAGTGTGATGGCAAATCAGGGAGTCTACTTGCCTAGGGTTGCTCCAGCTTAATTTCAGCAGTAGAAACATTTTTCAAGTCTGGGTGACAGAAGCCATTGTGAGATCACCTAGTAAATCCTTAGCAGGCAGTGTATTAGGCACTCTCAGTCTCTGTCATTTATTTCTGGAATGAAGCTTCATGTATCTGAACTAGACCAGTCGATTGACTGGCCTATAAATTCCTGGCCTGCATTTTACCCTCTCTAATAACAACCATTATGCTTATCTTCCTGTGGTCCTTTTGAACCTTGCCACTTGTGCTGGAGATAATTTCTCATCTCCAAAGATAATTTCAGTTTGAGTACTCTAGTAAACATTTTACTAGATTCTAACAACTGCAATACATATTTCATTGGACTAGTAATTAACTTGTTTTCCATCCAATCCATGTTGTTTCATCCATCATCTTTATAGCTCAAGGGTCTTCTTAGAGCACTGTGTGATCCATGTGGAAGGTTGAAAATGAGCTTAGGCATTTGACTTTGCCAATTCTGATACTGCATGGAGACTAACAAGAAAGCAGTTAGGCCACTGAAGTTAATACAGTTCAGACTTCTTAGATGGCTGCATAGCTGGACATGCTACAGGCCTTGCTGGCACAACTTTCTTCATTTCCCTCTTTAGTTTGGAACTGGAAGACAATATACAGCACAGGTGAAATAAAAGTGTGAGGAATGATTTTATTACTATAAACAACAAGGTGAGCTTACCCTGTGAAAGGAAATATTCTCTTAAGAAGAAATCTGAGCAGATCTCAACTTCGCAAAATAATTTCTGCAGAGCTGAAATAGAAGATGGTATAATCTGCCTGAAAATCTGATCCTTTTAATTAAGCTGTCTTCTTCTGTTCTGGCCAAACTAAGAATGTAGCGTTTAGAAGACATTTTTAGAATTGCCATTAAAGGAGCTACATTTGTACAAAGCCTTAAATGCTCTGAACATGAACTGGGAGCAGTTTGCAGCCCAGATGTGCTCTCCAGACAGTTCTTAAAAAAAAACAAAACGACAGTTGGATCCTGTCCTCCCCGGCAGGCAGACCTGCCTGGCCTTGTACTCTCAGAGGAGAGCAGCACTGGCAGGTTCTCACCCTTGCTGGTGGTGAAATGCCACACTGGTGTTTCAGTGACAGCCCCGGCTGCAGGTTTCATAGAATCATAGAGTCATAGAAT
>NW_008632303.1:0-24495 GCF_000691845.1 Merops nubicus
GCAGTGTGCACTTGCAGCCCAGAAAGAATATTTTGATAATTACTTCAAAGTTCAAACACATTTACTGGGAGGCTTAAGCTTACAGAATAGAACTAGGTATTTGCATTCGTAATACCCTGCCAAATTACTTCATTTCAAATGCATTTTGGGGAGAAGCCCTGTTAGGGAAATCCTGAGTAGCTTTAAAACTCTGGGTAGCTTTAAAATTTTCATCTTTGTTGTCTGCTTTGGGACTGTGAAATATCATTTGCTTACTACAGAGTAGCCTATTTTAAGTTACTATAAATTTCTTTGAGAAGATAACTGACAGATTTTAATGATGCTTTCAAGTGTAATTGGTTCTCTGATTATACAGCTTTATTCTTAGGTCAAATTTCCAAGTCAATGTGCTGCCCAGTTTTTTCAATCCTGAGTTACTTTTCTCTCTCTTATTTGCTGTAAACTCTTGTTAAGCATGTGAGATGGAATTGTTATCTATGACACTGCCAATTTTTTTGGCCTTTCTATCCTTTCTGTGATTGTATTCTGCAGGGAATATTGATTTCAAGTATTACAGTGTCATAGCAAGCTGCATTTAAAATTAATGACACATCTGTCTATGTTTTAAGTAGGAGAAATTCCTCTTTCCTAATCTTTTTTATAAGCATTGAGCCATTTTTACCAAACCTATTTTCATTTAACTTTTCCTGCCTGACCTGTAATCCTATTTTCTTAGTAGCACAGTTAAGCACCCCCTTCTTTCCCTGGTGAATTTTCTTTTAAAGTCTTTCCTAACACTTGCATGACCATTTTCTGGTTAGCATGAAACTCATATGTGTTGATAAGCACTTTGCTAACAGTGATCCCTGAAAATTCACTAAGTAGAATATGATCTCAGTTAACTTAGAAATCCCTGTTCATTTGTTCTTCCCTTTGATTTCATGGCTATCACAACTTTCTATGCTGATTCTCACAGGATTTAATTTTGTTGCTTTTAAGAACTAGGCAAGTGTACACAAAATGTGACCTACTAATATTTAAAGAATCAGCTCTCCAGAAGTGGAAGGACTCAGCAGGCAAATGGCACACAATACTGGCAGAAGAGGGGTCTGTTTATACTAGAAAACTGCTGGGGAGACTTCTGGGAGAAAAATGTCTCACTTGACAGGCAAGACTTGTAGACATAGCTGTACAGAAAAGACATGTTCTTAAGAGAGATCAAATATTTATGTACAGAGGTAAAACTCATTAGGCAGACACTGTCATTTAAAAAGGAAGCACTGGCAGATAGAGAACCTACAAAAGATACAGAGCTTAAGACCCATATTGATCAATAGTACACCCCTCCAGAGTGCATCAAGGGAACTATATAACTATAGATATCTATCAGGACAAAGATGGTTATCAAAACCCATCTATTTAGGGCCATACTATATACACAGAACTCAGACTGTTGAGGGGGAGTGTGTATAGATACACAGGTTTTCTTTTCCATTGATCCTCACCATTAGGAAAAAGAAATGTGTTAAGAGGAAAACCATTTAAAAGAAAAAGAAAAAATCTAACAAAAATAATAATAATTAAAAAAAAAACTCACATATTATCCCAGTGAGGAATAATAAAATCTTTTGACGCTTTATAAACCCATAGCATGAGATTTGTTACTGCTATGTACAGCACAAACAGTTGCAACCCAAAGGCTCATTTGAAGTACAGATGAGCAAACACAGCATCATATTGCACTGTTGAATAGCTGTTCATCATTGGGTCAGGTGTGACTAGGGGTAGTAGCCCTGAAACAGACTGAAACATCTTCCCAGTTATGTGGTTTTATTTTTAGCTGTGCAAGATAGTTTGCTTTATCATTTTAATCAAAGAGAACAGGCTGTGATGAGCAAGAGAATGTTTTCATCTCAGCTATTGATCACTTCATAAAATTGGCAGAGACTTTTCAGTCTCTCAGTCACTTTGTATTCGCCTCCTGACCCCCAAACATCTGGCATGAAAAGAAATAAGTTCTTATCTGAAAAGAAGATAAAACTTATTCATATGCTAGGAGTATTTAATTGCTTTTGCCTTTTTGAAAGCTGTTAGAGTGCTATATTGACTCTTTGTGGGCTACTGAGGGTCTGCTCTAACAGTCATATTAACTGTCAAGTGCACTCAGGTGACCATGATGTTAAGCTATACTGTCTTGAAGTTGACAGGAGAAATTATCCCACACACCCCCAGTCATAAGATGCTTATGGAAACGTTCTTCGCTGAAACATGATAAAGATTCAAAGGACTACCAAAAAATTTTTTTCTCTAAGTGAAAGATTACCATACCCAGATCAATTGTTTCATGGAAGAAAGCATTATCCAAATAACTTCAAAGCTGTTTGCATGTTTGCTTGCTAAAGCAATGAGTCCTGAAATGCAATAGAAACATCTCTTGCCTCATTGGTGTAGTTTGGGGAAAGAGAAAAAAAATACATTTGGAATTCTTCTCTTGTAAAGAATGAAAGCACTAAAATTGAAAGAATGCAGATTCAAAAAAAAAAAAATTGTGGAAATAAATTGTCAATTAACAATCTAAGAACGTTAGATAAATGCAGTAGCAATCTAACAAAATCAGAGGCTTGAGAGAAAGCAGTAGTTGGAAACATTACCGTTGTTTATCAAACACAGGTGTTTTCCTTTCTCAAGGAGACTCTGCAGAGGGATCTGGACAGGCTGAATCAATGGGGCAAGGTCAATTGTATGAGGTTCAACTAGCTCAACTGCCCAGTCCTGCACTTGGGTCATAACAACCCCAGGCAATGCTACAGGCTTGGGGAGGAGTGGCTGGGAAGCTGCCAGGCAGAACAGGATCTGGGGGTGCTGGTGGACAGCTAGCTGAGCATGAGCCAGCAGTGTGCCCAGGTGGCCAAGAAGGCCAACAGCATCCTGGCCTGGATCAGAAATGGTGTGGCAGCAGGAGCAGGGAGATGATCATGCCCTTGGACTCAGCACTGTTGAGGCCACAGCTTGAGTACTGTTTTCAGCTTTGGGCACCACAGGATAAGAAAAACATTGAGGTGCTGGAGTGGGCCCAGAGAAGGGCAACAAAGCTCATTAAGGGTCTGGGGAACACGTCTTCTGAGGAGTAGCTGAGGGAACTGGGATTGTTTAGTCTGGAGAAGAGGAATCTGTATTGCTCTCTACAACTACCTGAAAGGAGGTTGTAGTGAGGTGGGTGTTGGTTTCTACTCCCAGGTTACTAGCAATAGGATGAGAGGAAATGGCCTCAAGTTGTGCCAGGAGAGGTTTCAATTGGATATTCGGAAGAATTTCTTTACTGAAAAAGTGGTAAGGCATTGGAATAGGCTGCCTAGGGAGGTGGTCGAGTCTCTGGAGGTGTTCAAAAAATGTGTAGATGTGGCACCTAGGGACATGGTTTAATGGTCCTGGTAGTGTTTTGTGATGGTTGGACTTGATGACCTTAAAGGTCTTTTCCAATCTTAATGAGTCTATGACTCTCCTTGAGCCTTAGAAAGTATGTCACACTGTTGTAGCCCTAGAAGACTGTACTGGGGGACCCAGAAATACTCATGCCTTCCTAGAGTCGGGTACACATCTTGGCTGTATCCCAACCTCACAGGGAAACACATTGCTGTACATAAGCTCTTTCTCTTTCGTCTCATGCTTTGGTTTCTACTGGAGAGACCAGAAAGGATGCACAGCATTGTCCAGCCACATTCTCTACCAGAAAGCTAGGACAACAGGGTATGCTGTAGCCTAATTCCTGGGGCATCTAGAAATACCTGTTTTCTTGTGCACGGAGAAAAGACAGATCTCAGCCTAACTGCTAAGTTTAAACCTTGTGCTGGGTAGAAAAGTCACATTCCAGAGTTCCTTTGCAGCTGTTTCATTCTTTGTAGGGATTGGTCTATATTATTGAACTAAAACCCTTTGAATGTTACAGTACCCAAAATTCAGATTTTGTTCAGGCCCATCTCAGGACTATGTAATAAGCCAGACACTGTGGTCATTTTCTATATGAGAAGTTATCAGTTGTATAGATGTTGCATAGTCTACCGAATACGAAAGCTGGTTCAGCATATGAGAGAGTAATATTAAACCAAACAATACTTGGGCCTTTGCCACAGTTTTACTTTGTGACAAGGTGGAAAGGTCCTATTCTAACCTGTGCTTCCAGTTTCAATCTGTGTAATACTGATTATGCTTACTTACTTCAGAGGAGTCTTCGAGTTTATTAATGGTTAAGGGTTGCCATCAAAGAAATGAGAAGTGTGAAGAGAAACAAGACCTAAAAATATGGCCTGTCAAAGAGCAGAATAGATAAAACCCTTTCTTGTGCACTCAGTTGCAAACAAGAATGGAGTCATTCTTTAGGTGAAGACACAATTCCCAGTAGTTTTTCTCCAGCTGTTAAGACAAAACACCTAGTAGTCTCTATATTCATGTTTCCTTTGCTCCTCCACTTAAAAATCCTCTGGTCATCTGTGCTACCTTTTACCCAAAGACGTATTATCCTTACTCACATGCCATCAGCTACACTGGCTTAGGGAACAAAGCATCTGGCTGGTTTCTCAACACACCATGATTAGAGTGGGTGTTTTTCAGGTGAGTTTAAGAGATTAAAGAGAAAAGATCTGAGCCACGACGACACTTCTCTTGCCTAGTGTCTTGAGCAATAGCCTGCTGAGATACACACTTTACCTCCTTCAGTCCAGTAAGACATGCCTTAGCAACAGCCCAGGCCCATACACATCATAAAACCAAAGAACCATATCCCAGTGAGACACACTCGGTGCTGAGACTGGCAAGAGATGGTCCACACACATGCAGCCCTCATTTCCAGATCCACCCCCAGCCCGAGGCAAGTAGGGAGCATCTTGAACCCACTGTGCAAAGGGAAGGGCAGCTTCCCCACAAGGTATTGCAAATCAACTAGACGGAGAACTGAAATGATCCTTCTTCAAACCCTTATGGCAGATCTCCTGGAAGAGCTAGTTTGCAGTCTAATCTCTAAAGAGATACAAGGTACCCAAATTTTGCAGTAAAAAGTACAAAGTAGGGCTAGATAGCCTGCAGGCTCATGTATGGTCGGAAACTAGGCCTCATATTTCTCTAATCCCGTCAAAATTGAGGTAAATTTCAGGTTTCCCGGTAGAATTTCAGAGTAATGCCAAATATAGTAATTTAATTCAGGGAGTAATGAATACTGTGAATTGTGCATTATCATTCACTGCAAGCTGCTTAGAACAGATTTATGAGCCAAATCTGGTTTAGACAGTTCTAGCTAATGTCCATTTAAAGTGGCCAGGGAGGAAGTAGCAAATATATGTTCAAAAAACAGGAGAAATACTGTGGAAAGCAGCCAGAAAAAAAATTTCCAGTAAAGCCTAACTGGCAATACAATCTGCAGACTCAGATAGCTTGTTTTGGAAACTAAAAGAGTCTGGATTTTTCAGCAGTGCTGTATGTGCACTGGTGTTCTCATTAGAACTTACTGTGGTTATATTTAAACAGCACAGGAAGCCAACACCACCGGTGTTTTTCAATGAGTGCATTTATGACATAAGTGACACAGTTACAGTTGGCTTTCGGTGACCTCAGGTAGACATAAAAGAAGGCTCTGGAAGTTTTAGAAGAGGGTGAGTTAAACACTTAGCTAACTATTTCTCAGAATTAAGGTTCAGATTTCTTGGAAATGTCACAAATTTAGGGAATGATGGTGTCCCATCTAGATTCAGAGCGATGAGCAGGTGTTCACTGGAGAATCACTACATCCACCACATACTCTTCACCTGCAGAGCTGGTCATTTCACCATACTTGGCTGAGGAGGATTTGCCTTTGGTAAAGCTGTGTTGACTGCTCCTGGTTACTTTTGTGTTATTCACATGTTTGGAAATAGTTTCCAAGGGAATATACCCTACAGTTTCTCTAGGGACTAAGGTTAGGCTTACTGATCTCACAGCTCCTCACTCCTTTTCCAATTTAAAGGAAAAGCTGCAACTGAACAAAAAAAAAATAAAATAAATTTTTAAAAAAATCTAATTTTGTGCTAGATGGCTGAAATATGACAAGCCTAACTTCTACCTTTGGGTCCCCAGAGTTCTTCAGACACAATCAATCAAATCATGTTGATTGTCATGCCTCCACTAGACTTCCAAACATATTGAAGCATATAAGATTCACAGACAGGTCACATATTTCATTCACCTCACTATTTTTAAGCTGGTAACATTTGGACTTTTCAGTTCCATCATTTGCCTTGTAAATAATATTTCAAATTACGATGTCACAAACTTGGCTGCTACTGATGATATCAGGATGAAAAGCAGTCTGGAAATCTTCTTTCTTTATATATTTTGGTTTTTTAGGAGTAATGAAGATGAATGCTGTTAATAGATGTATTATATTGTACTCCAGCCAATCAGCTCAAGATGGAGCCATTTTCTTTTTCCCCATTAGTTTTTTTTTTTTCTTTTATTGAAGATGTACCATAAAACTGGAGTATGTGTCTTTCTGAGTTGATATTTTTCAAATTTTAGTCCTGTAATATAATTTTTTTATCATTCATTTGAATTGCCTCAGAGAATAATCTATAATAAAATCAAAGTTTTTGCAGGTTTTATCTTGTTGAAATAAAAAAAAAAGTAATCTATCAATAAAATCCTGACTGGTCAGAAATATCATTGCTGTTCTTTAAAATAATATGTGACAGACATGTTCCTATTGGTTATGTATCAGCATTTAACTTACTAAAGGAAGAAAAAAACCCAATAAAAATAATACAATTTAGATATACACTCTATCTCATATGGCTGAAAACAAGTCCAGGTAAAAAAATCAATATGCACTGCAAACATATAATATTGTATACTACAAATGTTTATAAACTTCTTAATCTAAAATTTAGCTTTATAGAAATCCTTTCCCTCCTAGACATGTTCTGAAAATCTGGATCCTAGAAATACAGATATTCTGTTTATATGATCTCCAAAAGCTCTTTAAAAGTACAGCATGGAACCAAATTTTCATTGCTCATATATTATGTTTCTGTGTGTTGCAGAAGGTAGTGGTTTAAAACCATGATACACACTTGTTATACAGGCATCATCTTAATCCAGAGAAACTGGTAGCAATCTGTCACTCTCACCATGCTAGAAAGAGTAGTCTAAATATTCTCAAAATATTAGTGTGCATATATAATGGTATATGTGTATATACTCTGGTAGTACAATGATGATGTTAACACCTGATTAATAATCCTATACCCTCCTTTTTTCTTGCATGTGAACAGTAAAAACGGTGTACAATCTCTTCTTCTCCAAGGACCCTGAAAAAAACTAACTTGCCAGGGGAAGACCACTGCTGTTAAAAATTCTTTCCTGGGCACACTTTTCCTTTTGACGTTAATGCAGTATCTGAAAGGCAAAGCTGTCCCTGTCATTGACTCCAAAGAACACACTCCAGAGAAAATGCCAAAGCCTAAATCAGTGGAACCAAAAAGGACAAGAAATGTATTTCCATGTGGCACAAGAATCTAACCAGACAGAAGTCCCTGTAGAGCCTACCCTGGTTATGAAGTCTTTGGAACTGTAAAGAGTATGAGCACCATTTAACGCAGCAAAGAATTAGTATAGCAAAGAATTTCTTTGTCCCATAAAAGCTGGCCAAGTAAAGATTGTTTTAGTGAATAACTGACTTGCTTTCTACTGCCTCTCCAGCATACTGGAGGCAGCACTGGGAGGAAAGACCAGGGCACCGTCACACCAGAATCCTTCAGTGGCTATTTATGAATGTAGCCAATCAGCACACACTATGAAACTGAAATAGGCTCCTGGTCTTGGAAGCCAAAAAGGGCTCTTTTGTTTCTTCTCCACAATCATCCATGACCTGTGCCTATAAGGAAAAACCAGAAGCTGTCCCGCTGGCAGTCAGGTGGACAAGAAATTAAGGCAGAAAGAACTTTTTCCTAGAACTGAAGTTGCAATATTCTGTATTCTGGTGATCAAGGAGGAGATAGCAACAGTAGTGACCAGTCAAATCATGCAGACAGATCTAAAAGCAATTTTCACTGGAGAGTAAGGGATTATTAGCAGAGATTAATCACAAATAGATGTTAGGCTGCCCCTGATTTGGGCCCAGAACTATATTTATGTATATGTTTGTGATAAACAAATCTTAAGCTGAAAACCTTAATATGATTTCTCAGAACATCCTTTGATGTTAGATACAAGCTGAAAAATAATTTACTTGTAAATCCTTGCCACCAAGTTTATCAAAATTGTGCACTGAAATAAGAAGGCTCAGAGTTAAAAATAAGAATCATAAAAGCAAACCAAGCAAATAAAGGGAGACTATTTCTCCATACCTTTCTGCCCTCAATCTTCTATTATTTGCAAATATTGTTCTCACATTACTGCCAGTTTCACCATTTATCAGTAGGAGATATCAAACAAAGTTAGAACCAAGAAGAAAAAGCAGTCTTTTTACTGTTTTTTCACACTAAGTAAATGATCAACATGAAGAAAAGTTAATCAAGAAAATGATTACTGAAAGAAAAAGCAACAAGATTAAATGCCATGTTGCTTATATTCACTCCTGCAGTCTTATCTTTCCCAAACCTCTGTACCTTCAAACCAGTGTCATACCACAAGTGGCATGACTAGGTTCACTAGACATAATACTGTGTAGGCCTGCCTTTTAGGCATTTTGGGGTTTTTTTTGTGACTTTCACAAGACTTACAGGTAGGATGTTGTTTTCTAAGCATGCAGGAATACTAAACCTGTCTTCCTCTACCTGGACCTGAGCAAAGCCTTTGACACTGTGCCCCACAACGTCCTGGTCTCCAAACTGGAGAAACATGGGTTTGATGGGTGGACCACTAGATGGATAAAGAATTGGCTTGATGGCCGTACTCAAAGAGTGGCTGTCAATGGCTCCATGTCCCAGTGGAGGCCAGTGACGAGTAGAGTCCCTCAGGGATCAGTGCTGGGACCAGTCCTGTTTAACATCTCTGTCGGGGACATGGACAGTGGCACTGAGTGCACCCTCAGCAAGTTTGCTGACGACACCAAGCTGTGTGGTGTGGCTGACACGCTGGAGGGAAGGGAGGCCATCCAGAGGGACATGGACAGGCTGGAGGGGTGGGCACAAGCCAACCTCATGAGGTTCAACAAGGCCAAGTGCAAGGTTGGGCATCTGGGTTGAGGCAATCCCAGGCACCAATACAGGCTGGGCAGGGACTGGCTGGAGAGCAGCCCTGAGGAGAGGGACTTGGGGGTGCTGGTGGATGAGAAGCTCAACATGAGCTGACAGTGTGCAGTTGCAGCCCAGAAAGCCAACCAGATCCTGGGCTGCATCAAGACAAGTGTGGCCAGCAGGTTGAGGGAGGTGATTCTCCCCCTCTCCTCTGCTCTGGTGAGACCCCACCTGGAGTACTGCATCCAGTTCTGGAGCCCCCATTACAAGAGGGGCACGGACCTGCTGGATCGTATCCAGAGAAGGGCCACGAGGATGATCCGAGGGCTGGAGCAGCTCTCCTATGAGGATAGACTGAGAGAGTTGGGGCTGTTCAGTCTGGAGAAGAGCAGGCTCCGAGGTGACCTTATTGTGGCCTTCCAGTATCTTAGGGGGGCCTACAAGAAAGCTGGGGAGGGACTTTTTAGGATCTCAAGTAACAACAGAACTAGAGGGAATGGGGCAAAGCTGGAAGTGGGCAGATTCAGGCTGGATGTGAGGAAGAAGTTCTTCACCATGAGAGTGGTGAGACCCTGGAATGGGTTGCCCAGGGTGGTGGTTGAGGCCCCATCCCTGGGGGTCTTTAAGGCCAGGCTGGATGAGGCTCTGGGCAGCCTGATCTAGTGGGAGGTGTCCCTGCTCATGGCAGAGGGGTTGGAACTGGGGGATCCTTGTGGTCCTTTCCAACCCTGGCAGATTCTGATCTGTTTTGGCAGAGGACTTTGGAGCCCTGGTGGCTCAATGGTTGGACTTGATGATCTTGGAGGTCCCTTCCAACCTAAACAATTCTATGATTCTATGATTCTATCTTCTCCTCTAGTGATTTGAGTAACATGACAAGCAGGTTTTTGCAGAAAGTTCTCACTCCGTGTCTATCTATGGAGACGTCCATAGGTGCAGGTTGTGTGCTAATAAATGCAAGTGAGCACATTTCTTGTGGTGGACATTCTCCAAGCTCCAGATGGCACATAATGATCATTGTTGACAGGACGGAATTTTTTAGACTAAGCCACAAATCAACCTTTTCATGTTGATAGAAAGAACCTGTGTAAAGACAAAATCTCATATGCCAGTAATGTCAAATCTTAACATGTCTTAACATTGATCTTAAATATGACATGCCACTGAAAAAAGATTAATTTATTTGCTTTTAACATTTCTTTTCTCTGTTAGGGACACTAGGAGACTCCAATAGTTATGTGTCCACATCTTCCTCAGGAAGGAGCTTTTCACACCCTGCATACTGTAGCTGATCTGTAACATATATGTGAGCCCAGACCACAGAAATAATTAATGACATGAATTAGCCACTCTACTAGAGAATGTTTATAGAATAATAAAAAAAAAAAAAAAATAGAGATGATTTAGGGTTTGCAAATAGTGTTTAAAATCTGTAGGAAAACAAACAGGCATGAATTTAACTAATAATAATAATTTACATATTTATGGCCACTGTGCTGAAAAGTACTGCCTCTTGGCACCAAAACACACTAAAAATATATCTTTTATTTATTTATGTGTTTGTTTGCATGTTTTAAGATGTAGATTTCAGATACTGAACCAGAATTTCACATTTCTTTTGAAAAAAATGAAACACAAGGATAGCAAAAACTTTGCTATTAGCAGGGTAGAACATAATCTTCACAACATGTACTGCATATAGTTGGCAGGATAGTATGAAACAACAGGCTTTGAGAGTTCTAGCAGCATCACACCAATTTGTCAGAACTGGCTAGTGGTGTAGGGTGATTGAATTTAGAGTGGCCCAAACAGAAATGCTTTAGAGGCACTCCTTTTTACTTCCAGCCTTCAAAATTCTGTCCTCTTTTTGTTCAACAATTAAAAAATAAGGCCTCAAATTGACAGTAAGCTTTTTTTTTTCCTCAGAAGCATAATGGAGAAGTTTTAAATGTCAGCATGGCTAAGTGTTACACCATCCAAGAAAGGAAAGTATTTATTCACTGAAGACCTGCTCATATTCATTTTGCTATTGGGCTATCGGTACTAAATTCATTTTTTTATAGTCCATTGATTTGTCTGCAGATGACCTACTTTCCTTTGCCTCAGATAATTAAAACATCCCACACATGAACTGCCACCTCTGACTTGACTGTCCATTTCCTTTTTTATTTAACAAATATAATTTTGTTGACAGTGTTTGATGTGCAGCCAGCAGGCTGAAACAGCTCCAGTTTTGTGGAAATATTACATTATCAACTTCTTGCACACCAGTGGTTTTCATCCACTGTCCTCCCTAGGCTACATATAGGCAATGTTGAATAGAAAAGAATACATGGTGGTTTAGATACTCCAAGAAGTACCATAATTGTTGCCAGAAACCTTTCTGAATGCATCACACATTTTTGATTGCCATCCACTTTCAAGTCATCACTGTACCACACGCAATTTTCAATATAACTGTCTTCCTTATGGTTGTTAGATGCTGTGTCTTTTTTTTTAATTATGAGTCAAAGGTGGAAAGACAGTAGATTAAAATACTTCTGGTTGAAATTAAGATTCTTTAATGAGAGCATTTAAATTAATTAATTAATTAATTTTCATGCTGTTGCAAAAAAAATTTATCCTCTCAGAAGGAGTTATCACTTTAAGCTGACAAGCAGTTTATGCTAACAATGTATAATTAGTTGCTGGGATTTAATAACTTTTTTTTTTTTCAGGAATTATTATTGAGTTTGTTGTCTTTTTGACTAACACTGTTATCTTTTTTGCTTGCATGTTCCCATTGATCCATTTCTCCAGATTCTGTTCTATTTGAAAAAAAAAAAAAGACACATCTTTCACAAGGTTGGTAATGAAGTATGCAAGGAAGATGAAGCTTTGCAAGGAAGGTGAAGCTTTGCAAGAAAGTTGAAGCTGCCACATTGCCTGTGACCAGGGTGAAGCTCACAAAAACAAAGTAAAATAAACTTTCCCCTTTCACTTTCTTAGACAGACATCAAGAACCTGATCTTTGTAAGTATGAAGATGCAACTCATCCACTGGTAGCTTGTGCTTTTATGATCTATGAAGAACCTGGTTTAGGCAGCTTCCACAGGCACATCAACAATCAATATTTAATCTTATCTCTGCTTTTATTTATTCCAGGAATCTTCATTCCACACACTCATAAGACTACAAATTGTACATTCTTATAAAAATATTAATTTGAAATTATCATTTGCAAAAAAAATAGTTGTGTTTGGTCTTCTGAAAATCAGCTTTGTTACTTGGCAAGTCTCTTCAGTAGGCAGATTTCAGTTTCAACTAAATGCTTCACCTAATCAATTCCAATATTTGCTTTCTACTTTATATATCACAGAGCAATAGCAATCATTGATTAGACATTAAAGGGATGTGTGGTAGCTCCGAGTGACCTGATAGATAAAAGAGCTTATTTCCTTTTTTTTCTTGGAAGTCATTGGATTGCTGCAGGGATACCTTTGTAGCCTTCTGAAAGCAGCAGCCCAAGCAGAGTGGTGGCCTTACAAAATACTGAAGCTATCTGCTGTGTCTTTGCAGTCTGTTTGGACTTCAATGAAAGGGAAATAAAAACTGATCCAGAATCCTCAGAAACCTGAGCTCCTGCAGATGTGCTCCAGCTTGTGTTTACAGAAAAAAAACAATTTATACTCACTGTTTTCTTGCCAAGGGGGAAACTGAAGTTAAAACTATAAAGATCTCTGGGGAAAATCTTACAACCTATACCACAGAAAGAAAAGGCTCCTTTGGGTCCTAATACCAAATCCAGGCAAGAACAGGTAAAACAGGCTTACAATGAAAGACTGCCTAGTGCTGCAGCAAGGGCATGTAGCTGTCCCCAGAGCTGCCAAGGGACTGCAGTACTCAAGGTCTATAAACCTGCCTGTCAGGGCTGTGGATCCTGGAGTAGGATTATAACAAGCACAGCACAAAATGTCAGCGTACTGAGCAACAGGCACTCACTGTCCTCCATGTGGTGCCCAGCACAGAGCCTCTGCAGGTCATGCCTGCAGTGGGGCAGTTTTTTACAAACTTCCAGAACTGTGTAAATTCTCCACATCATCTCTGCTGACATGCACTCTGAGCACTCTAGCCTCGGCATGCTGCCTATTTCCTCATTACAATGAGGAGCCTGAATTTGTTGTCTTCAGTTGCCAAGTATGGAAAATCTTTTGCTATATGTTCAGGGACCATCACTCTGGTGTCGCTGTTCAGAGGACAGATACAGGAAGAGGATCCCACTGCTACTAGAGTAGAAAGCAAGCACATTTTGGTACTGACAAAACAGTTGAGGACTTTACCCTGTTGCAAATCAGCTGAGCTGTCTATGGCTGTATAGAGTATCTGAATGTTATTTTGCACAGCTCCTTTTAACTCCAGCAGGATACTATCTATCAAAAAAGCTCAATATGGATGTCCTGTTTTACCTATGACAGAATCATAGGTCAGTCATGGTCTACAGGTCATTAGCAGTTTGGAGTCTGGGAGCTGACCCAAGGGGGCTCACAGGTGTATCCCTTATCATAAACATCATGCTCAGTGTAAAAGGGGAAATTTGCTAAGACAGGTGTCTCTTTGCTTGGGCTCCTCTTCATCCTGCTCATGAACACTGATTACTCTTTTTTTTTTTTTTTTTTTTTTGTGACCACCATACATTTGCTGGACTGAGTATAACTTTGTTTACTTTATACTGGTATTAGTTTTGCTGCTTTGTTAAATCTGTTTTCATTTCAATCTGTGACTCTCCTCCTTTTAGCTGGAGAGAAGTCATCCAGTGATAGAATAACTGCAATAGTTTAGCCCTAGATATGGGCTAAATATAGATAATAGGCTAACAAAGAAACTCTGAATTTATACTACACTATATACTAGTTCACAGATACACTGCATCAACGCAGAGACACTGATATGAAGCACAAACTCCGTAACGTTTGAAGAGAATAAATGTTATAGAATTATGTTTATCTCTGCTAGTAAAACTTGCTCTGAAATCCTTCCAAGCTTGCACTCCACAGGATATTCATTTAAAGGGGGAGGGGAAGGAAAACAATAGACCTAAATGAAAATTCATCAAAAAGCATCATTCCTCTGCCAGGTGCAACAGAAAGGAAGATAAGACAGATAATAACACTGCTGGAGTAGAATGCCATTTAGGTTGATGGATGAGAAGAGCTGACAGCTCACAGAGACTGTGGGGGTAAGCTGTTGGCTATGGTGTCAGACTAAATAAAGCTATATATCCCTGTTTCACACAAATATGGCTCTATTGCAACTGATACAGTCCATCACTGCATCTTGTGCTGTTTTTTCTGACTTTGAACATGAAGTAACAGCACATTAAAAAAGCATTTAGGAAGTGCTGCTACACATATGCAGAGAGCTGAGCTACACTCTCTGAAAAACTCTAGTTCCTGTTTGTCCCACTGTAACTTTCACACTACTGAGAACCCACCTGTCAACAGAGATGGTATTCAGCAACCTTGTAGGATATAACAGTTGGCACTCTGTTCAGTGAACATATTAAGTTCACCAGGAATAATGTTAACACATTAAGGGGTTTGGGGATATGGAAGCAGTTGTTAGAAACAGTCCATGCATTTGAGAGTACTGAGGAATCTGGTGAGAAGAAAGAAAATAATTTGTGGTGCTGCAGGGTGAACATACAAACAGTTCTAGAATTGAAAGTATTGCACTTCATTTATGTTTTTAAAATATCATGACAAAGGTAACATTTTCTGGTAGGTGTGGGGTTTCTTTTCTTACCAGGCAAGTAGCTGGATAAAACAAGCAAGTTTAAACACAAACACTTAAGCAAATCTTAGATTTTGTCCTTAGATTACCATGACTCTGTTGGCATTGAATGTCAAGGTTGTGAAGTGCTGGGGTTAAACCGTCAGCCCTGAATGAGGGACAACATATGGATGATGCCCACAACCAGGCAAGAAAGACCCTCCTGTTTCGTTTTCAGCCAGGGTCTGGCCAGCCTTAGGTGGGAACTGATTAGGAGATCACTAGCAGGTGTCCCCACCCTTCCACATTAACTTGGAGGTGGGGCAAGAGGTCACCTCTATAAGAACTGACTCTGCTTGTGTGGGTGTGTTTTGTGATGGGGTTATGGCTATTGGGAGGGCTCTCTGATTTTTCATGGTAAGTGGGGTTTCTAGGGTGGTAAGGCCACAACATGAAGCTGTTTGAGTCCCTACTATATAACTGGGCTCATGGCCTGGCTGCTGCTATCTCTTATGGCTTGGCTCCTTGGCTGGCCTGCTCTCCTTCATGTCAACTGTGGTGGATGAGTGCATTGACTTGTTCCTCCCTCTGGTTGTTTGGTACTTTGGATCTCTGGTGTCATGTGGTAGTGGAGTTTGGCTGCTGGTCTGCCTGTTAATGATACTATCTTTCTATGTTGGGCAAGTGGCCAGCAGAAGATGTTGTCAGCAACTTTCACCTGTTTATTATAAAACATTTATCAAAGGCAAAGAAATCATTATGAGCAATATATCATACAGAGAGAACTGGAGGAACAGAGAGGCACAGTGATTTGTCAAAAGTCATTCAATAGGGCAAGAATAAAAAACAAATGCTGTAATCACCATAAACAGGTGACTGAGTTTTGCTGCTGACTTTATAGTTGGTGGATGATGGGAAAGTGAGGAATGCTGCTGCTAAGCTCTTTTATTTCTTTGGCTTATTCTTCCTGTTACCTAGTGAGTATGTCTACTGACCCACAGAGCAACACAAGTAGCATAAAATGGGCAAGTGAGGAAAATATTTTTTACTCTTTTCCAATTCACAAGCAAAGTGGTCTTCTTTTTGGAGGGAATTTCTTAATAATTACATTACCATAAACTTTAGGTTATATACTGGTTTTATATACCTCCAACTGCATGACTTCAGACTGGAACAAAGCTTGCTTTTGAGTACTTTGAATGTGGTAGAATTTTCTTTAAGAGTAGTGAGGGAATTTGAAAGAAAATTTTGTTGAGCCTTTCTATGGCTGTCAGACTTGGAGAAAAAGGCTCTTTTCAAGGAAACTTGAATCAATGCTGGTATTTTTATATTGCTATCCTTTAAAACAGATTTCTTTTAACACTTTAATTTCCCTTCTTATATAAAATTCCATAAATTTTTCTATTCATCACCAGTAACATCTTAAAAAATCATTCATTGGTATTAAAGTTTCTAGCAAATGTTCATGATAACTCTGTTCTGCAGGGCAAGACAATGGCCAATAGTTTAAAATGTCTTAAGTATGGCTTTTATAGCCAGTGTTGGATCAGGAAAAGGCAGAATGAGTTTTATCCCTTTCAGTGCTCCATGATCCTAAGGCACTGTAAGCCACCCACTGTAAGTAGCCACAGTGATGACATTGCCATGTGGGTTTTTGATGAATTTGTTATGTGCTTCCAAAGGCTGCATCTTCCAGGCCTTAGTACAGAAAGGTGCAACCTTCAACAGCACAGGATATAATTAGGAATCTAACTTCCACATGCTTTAGGTTTCCTTAAAACCCCACTTCCAAGTTATGAGGAAACCCAGGAGCTCTGGATTTCAGGCAAGGCAGATGGTCCTTTGAAGGTTTATTTGCTCCCCTAGTCTTCAGTGGCACCTAGTGGAAAAGAAGTAACTTGAAAGGAGGAACAGTTCAGAAGGAAAAATGTGACTACATAATCTTTTTCCAGATCCATCAAACAATCTTTCTGCAGCCTCTCTGAAGGAATAAAGATGTGGAGTGACTATGCAGAAAAAAGAACAAGCTGCTGGTGTGGTGCAGAGCTATCATACACCAGTAACAGGAGCCTGTTCTCCTGAGAAAGTGTTGGGATTCAAAAGAAGTTCACATAGGGGGAAAAAGAGCTAAAAGCAGCATAATGAAAAAGCCAGCAATTCTGAAAGAACAGACAGGCTGCACAAGTGACATGGAAGGGTGGGTCTAACCTGAGGTAGAACTGGGGTAACTTAACATTTCTTATTGGATGTACACAGAAGGCTTAGTAATTCAGATATGATTATATCTTGTTCTATGTGTGCCACATTCCTAAATTATTGGAAGGTCTATTTACAAATGTTCCTTGTTGCTTCAGCGTCTCTTCAGGGATAGGACCTCGTACTTAAGTTTCTCTGCCCTTCTTATCTACCCTGTCCTGAGCTCTTGGAGTTCCTGATGACCTCATGAATTTGGCACTGTACTTATAGCCTGCTTTTTCAGGTATTCTACAATTATCTAACTTGGGGGGAAAAAAAAAAAAAAACCCACAGCATCTTTCTAGTACTTATTTGGCTTGTAGCTTACATATCTTTATTCATCAAACTGAGAAATCTACCCTGTAAAGTTCACCTAAATGTTGTCCACACTGACAATGCTATGCCACCTGCACAGCTCTGCTAGCAGCTCTGTCTATGTAGAGTAACCTTTTCCACTTTTCCTTGAAAGAAATGTGAAGTTTCATTGATGGCAAAAGGAATTAGGCACTCAGCTTCCTCCAAACTTCTAAATATTAGTGTAGTTGTGCTGCTTCCTTTGGTGGGCAAATCACACCCTCCAGAGCTTCACTGGAGTGTTTGAGGAGTACTCACATGTGTTAATGGGTTTTTTTTTAATGAGTCCTCATCTCTCTCCATAGCCAGAATAGCTCTTTCCATGTATCACACTTTCACTATCTTTCAGTGAAACACTTGCTACGGTATTTCTATACTCCACCCTCCTCACCTTTGTACTTATGTCTTCAGTCTTTCTTAATACTGTCTTCTCTGAACAAAGTAGGTTTTTTCTCCCTTCCTGCTTCAGCTGCACAAACACTAGATTTTTTTCCTATTGAAAGAAAAACTATAGTGCTCACTTCTGTGCTCACATATCTTTGGCAGAGTCTTCAAGCAAACAACTCACTGAATGCTAAAGTACTGGACAGGCTTTAAAAAGCTCTGTTTCTGTCTGTTCTGTGGTTTAAATCTTTTCTTATGTATTTATTTTGATTAATCTCCAAATTCCAAGTGTGATGGCTTGAGCATGTGGTAACTTTGCTGGGTAGGTGGTTTGTTTGTTCATCCAGTTTGTCCTTTCATCTAGTTTGGTATGTATTCACCCAATAGTACTGAGCCCAAAGGACAAAAAACATCCAGACAGTCAATTTATCAATAGTTGCAGCTCCATCCTATGGAGCTACTGCATTCCCAGCAGTATAGGTTAATCCTGTCTGAGAACAGCTTGTCCTCATGATGCCAAACACAATACTGCTAGAGTCTGGTTTGAGCATTAATACTGACTCATATTTACTGTTTCAGTTATTACCCACAGTATAATAAAACAGGGGTTGTTAAGAGCTCCTACATTGTTAGGAAATTACATTAATGTGAAAATGATGGAAATAGTGAATGTTGCCCATAGATGAGCTCATACATGAGGTTGTTAGATGTGCTAGCATTTCTTAATGTTAGTGCTTAATAGTAGGTTCCTGTCGTGATATTTAAGCAGTTAAATGTAAGCCTCCATATATATGTTTGAGTAAGAATTCAGAAGCTGACATTCTAGTTTGAGAATGCAACCTGTGAACAGCATCAGTGATAACAAGCAAGACAATATAATTACTAGGACAGAATGTAGTTAAGAATTAATAAGAGATAATGCTGTCTCTCTTGTTTTGATTGTGCAGGCAAAAGAGGATATTGCTGTACTGTGTTTACAAACGTTAACTTTCAGATACCAAAAATAAGCATTATGACTTGCTTTGATGTGAAATTTGGTACTTACCTGTTACATAACTCTAAGTTCTTCAATACTACTTAAGCATTCTATGTGGTATAGGAAATTTTGCAGGTTATTTTAATTGCTTACCTGCAATTAAATCTTACATCTAGGTGGTCTAATGATTGTGACTTGTTCTGAGTAATGGATGTTTTGTTCCATTATCAGATCATAATGAGACCATCACAGAAAGAGGGTAGTCTCAGCCCTTCTCAGTGCTGTACTCCCCATTCCCTAGCTGCCTAGTTCAGTACCACGTTCATGTAGTTGTTCAGGGAACTGATCCTAGGTGGAGGGGTGAAAGGAGTGGGACCTGCAGAGGACCTTTATAGTATACAAAAATAACTTTTTGTGTGTGTTGTGGTGGGCTGTGACTGACATCTGTACTGTACTCAAATGCACAGACTGACTTCATCTCTCTGTTGGATTTTAAATGAAAAATGACATTTCTTGGGACCTCAGACTTCCTAACAAATGGTCCATCTTATGCTTTAAAATGCATCATATTTTATGTGACTATCAAATCATGGTTTGTTTTTCTGCTGAGTGATTTCATTCCTCCAGCACACTCACAATTTTCCTGAACACTAATATACTCTGCATTTATCTCATATCTTCCTTCCTGTTTCCTTCTGCTAAGTGCTAACAGTAGAATGAAAACTGCAAACAAATAGCTTTCATATCTGTTGATCTCCTCACCTTTAATTTTAAAGTACAGTACTGTAATTTCTTTCCCCCTCTTGGGCTGTGTATTATCCTCTAAAAACTATGTTGCTTGTTGACATTATTTTAGAAAACATTTTTATACCCTGATAATATTGCTTGGGGAATACACAGTCCATAAAGTACTTGTTGGGGGGGAAAGGATATATCTGTCTGCAGGTCCATTTAGTATGTTTCTGGGATAACAGAGGCATTAATTTATATTATTTTTACATAACCAAGATCTCTTTTATTCTCTTACATTCTTGGAGAATCACCAAAGTCATGCTTGAATCAACTAGTCTAAATTTACTTCCAAAGTCATTACCAGAATTTCTAGTCTTAAACTTGACAGGAGATATTTCTTTCCACTTGTTGCAGATAAGAAGTAACGTTAAGGAAGATGAATGGGCTCTGCAGAGCCCAGCTCTACACACAAGCACCTAGGAGGTTTTGTTTTGTGAAAGGTGAGACGTCCTCAGACTAACTGTCCCATGGAAGGGATGATCTTAGTGTTGCCTACAGAATGGGGAAAAGATGCCATCTCCAGCTCTTGTACAAAGCAAACTGAAGAAAGTAGCACTTTTAAATCCATGCAGGGACTATTCAGCCTTACTAGCTCCATCTGCTTATTAATTTACCATTCTATGATTTAATATGCATCTCTTGGGGAACTTTAGAAGGCAGCACGACAATAATACAGTGAAAAAAACCTTTGTAACAGCAGCAACAGTATAAGCAGAAACCTTGCTTGGTGTCTGCCTATACTCAACTTCAACTTAGTTGCTGCTACTATGAAACCTTCCACTCATAACTTTTTTAAAAAAAATTGATAGAGGATAAAAATAGTTGGAAAAACAGAGCTATTTGGCAGATGAAAGCCTTACCTATGAAAATAATGTACATATGTCCAGGACCTATAAGCTTATTTGCCTCAGATAGCTTTAGAATAGTCAACTGTTATTCTTAGACTTTGTCAATAGCCAAAGGAAAATTAGAAATATACAGCTGGAACACTGCATATACATCATTAACTAGAAAAGCTTGTTTTCAAAGAACGTTTTCAGATGCATTTTACAGATTTTTCTTTGCACTACCTGTAATAGCTTCCTTGTTCTTTTGTATCTGCTAAGGAACTGGTAATTATTAACAGACTCCAGTAGCCTGGGCCTAGCAGGGTGTGTTATTTCTCAAGTAGAGAATAGCTATCTCTTACAGTTGACTCTCTCTGGAGCTACTGACAGCCAGGGAAACCACCTCCCAGGGACTCAGCACTTCACAGGATGAGCCCTGAGCTGAAGGTTAATGAGTTAGTGCTGAGCATTGGTATCTTTCATTATTAATAACACAGGGGAGTGTGCCTGTATTCATGAGTATCCTAACATGAGGGGCAATTTTGAAATTGAATTGGTCAAAAAACCCTGAAAACTACTCCTCAGTATAGGCACAGTACTTCTGTGCTAAAGTTAGCAATTTGATACTACAGGAAAAAAAAAAAAGTGAGAAACAATCTGGTATTGCCTCTTTCAACAGGAATGACAGCAGGCAGATCTTCCCTATCAGCATCACAGCAAGTGGGAAAACACTGGGAGCGCTGGCACTGGTAATTTCTTCTGCCCTAGTCACCTCGTCCTAGTTCCTTCAGACCCCTCTTTTCCCCACATCTTGTCCGTACTGGGTAAATGAGATGCACTTTTGCTTGTTGTGGGTAAGATGTACTAATCTGTTTTCAGTACCACGTGCTCTGGGCAGACTCAGGTGTTCTCCAGGTCCAACCAAGAGCCCAGATCACTACAGAATTGTGCGTGGATGAGGCGGGTCAAGCCAGGAAGTCAGTTTGTGATCTGGGGCTTGGATCAAGAGGACCCATGGCCAGGCACGGCTGAGCTGGAGACCAGCACTGTCCTCAACACAGCTTGGGCAGGAGGTAAAGGAGCAAGGCTGAGCTTATATTGAGCCCCTGGGCCCATGAGCAGGGTATGGGAAGAGACCTGAGGCGAGGCTGGTTAGAGCTGTTAAGGCTTCTTGTGCCCTCAGGGTCCTGACAGCCAAGAGGAAACAGGTGACTGATGAGGGAAGAACCTATTAACAAGTTATTTTTGTCACTCTTGAGGAAATTCTGTAATAGCATCCAGTTATATTGTTGCCATCTAATTGTCAAAAAGGTGCTAATTGTCAGCTGATAATGAAACAGTAATACAAATGTATTGAAGCAAATCTATGAACTGGCTTAGTGGACAGTCTCTAATTGTGGTGAAAAATGTAAATTCAATAGTTGTATCAAGGGATGCAGTCATGCACATGGCAGAGTAAATGAGTGTTGGGCAGTTATTGACCATGCACATATCTAATGTCCTGGGAAATACCAGGATGGAGGAGAAGGGTGGTTAGAGGCCTACATGCATATGGCTGCTGTTAACCTGTACCTGGCCCAAATCCAAGTTCACAGGCAGCTTTGGCTAGTGATTTAGGATCCAATTTACAAAAAGCATTTAATCATGTAAGCAAGGATGAATAAAACTTGAAGTGAGGCTTAAACAGCTCCTTAAAAGCAAGGGATATATTTGTGTGGCTTCTTGTGCTGAGGTAAGCTTCAAAACCCACATGCATCTTTTCTTGAGTGGGGGTCATGGTGACTGTAAAGCAGAGGTGATGAAGTTTGTCCTCTTCCTGACACATGCCTCCTACCACCTCACTGCTTGCTCTACATCATCAGAGCACAGACTGTCACTCACTGTGTGTATGTGTATACACATACACAGAAATACATATATCTAGATGGAGAGAAAGTGTGAGGCCAGTCTTGTAATCTGGCTGCTATGGCAATAGGAACAGTAATATTTCTGTCATTTTTATATTTTTGTGTGTATATGAAAATAATAATGAAATACACATTTAATCTTACATTTTAGTTATACATATCTGTGGGAAAGGAAGGCAAACCCTACCATAAAGTGATGGGAGAAAGAGGGCAAATTCCTTCTACTACAACACAAATTGGGAAATATTTGTTCTCTTGCAAGCTGGAAGGCTTAGAAGTGATTTATTTGTTCTCCATCTGAGCAGAAAAAAAGATTGAGGTTCTCTGCAGACCTGCTGGGATCTGAGCCTACCATGGGACAACAGGCATGTTTAATCTCATCTGTAAACCACCCCTGACATCTGATCAGCCTGTCATAATCTAACAAGGAAAAAAAACAACTTGCAGTCTCAGCAGGGGCCGTCTTCTTTGTAGATGCCTGTATTGCAGCATAACAATTCTTTCCTATAGATAACTTAAAAGTCTTCCACAGAAGGAAGTGTCACTTTGGTCACATATTTTTGCAGATTGTGGTGACCGTATGTAATAATAGTCACTTAGCTCTTGTCAAAATTCCTCACCCAATATTTTTCACATTATATTTTGCGTGCAATGTTTAGTCCTTAAAAATACCCTTCTGCAGTTGAGCAGAGGACCTACAGGACTCTCACTGGAGTGTGGACCACAGATAATCACGTAATAGCACCTGGCAAGTTTCAAGTCCTTGTCCTGGAAAAGTCAATCTAAGGTGTGCCTCAGTGTCAGGGAATAGTCTTGTACTGAAGTCCAGTGACGTGCACTAAATATCTATACATAAGGAAATCAAGATTCTTCTCAAAAGAATGAAAATACTGTCATCTTAGGAGATCGTAAGCTTACCTGGAGGACTGCCACATCCAAACCACAGCACAGTGCGGCATTAACTGCTAAAGTGCCTGAGGTGGAGGGCCTGCAAAGACAGTGGTTTACTTCTGTATTTCAATACCCTCTGCACCGTACTCAATGAAAAATAGAGGTCCTTTTACGAAAAGTTGAGTACAGCTCTTACCAGCTGGCAGGGAATGGACACGGGAATTTATGTGGCAAAGCTCTTGCCTGTGAATCATGAAAACCCTGGAGGATTAGCATTTCAGACTGTGAAATGTGCACAGCAGTAGCTCTTGGCCTTGGATAGGGGAGTCCAGCAATTACTCAATCTTGCTCTGTTTTCTGAACACTACATGTAAGCAAGCAAAGCAGCAAACAAAATAAATAAAATCAGTGCATTGATTCTAATTCTACTGGTGTAGAGAGGTGCTTAATAAGAAAGTAGACATGGGGTAAAATAAATGTACTGTGCTATAGTACTTCTTTATCATAAATCTAAATGCCAGCTAAATGGTATTGTTGTTCTTAATCAAAACAAAGTATATTTATCTAAAATACACCAAGGCAGACAGCTCCATATATATATTTGTGGTTGAGAAGCATATTTCCAGCCCTCAATTTAAATGGTATCTGAACCATTTCATCCATTTTTTATACTGCCATCAGCCTGGGTTTCTAGAGGTATTTCAAGTGAACATTAGTTTTCAGACACAGACATAAGTATTATTTATTTATACTGGACTGAATCAGAAAATTTTTACTCCAAAACTAGAAAACAAGCCCTGGTCTCTATGAAAATTTTGTTCTCAGAATAATTATAACTTTTCAAGCATCAGTTCATTTAAATGGATAATTTGTATTAGAGAAATCTGGCTTTGTATAATATTGAGAGAACCATCTTGTTGAAAGTAAAATAAGTAAAGAGATATCAAACCATCATTTCCATTTTTTAAAAAGGCATTTAACTATTTATTTACACTGTTATGACCACACAACATATCACATCTGGATCTTAGGATATTTCACTGTACAGGCCAAAAAATTGGAGTGGAGGCAAATTTTTTAGAAGACTGCATAACTAAAAAAATGCATAAAAGTGTATCTACTTCTAAAAGGAGGAAGGTCAGTCAGTCTCAGACTTGGGGCACAAGCTAATTGCAAGATGAGTTGGAAATTTTTCTTTCCCT
>NW_008632303.1:24526-25912 GCF_000691845.1 Merops nubicus
GTGTTCATCATAGGAAGTGAGAGGCAGTGTCTTCTTTTAAGGAATGAGATACTGCCCACTGCAGCATGAGCAGACATCAGTGTCCTGGCTATGACTTAGTTTATGTGTCTCATTTAGATATGCTTGTGGTTGTGCACGTGCAGGGAGTTAGTAAACCTTCTCCTTGTGCAGTTCTAGGGTGGGTAATCTCCAGATGCACACTGTTGTTTAGTGAATATAACAAGATGCTCCACTGATTATATCTCCCCTAGAAACACAGAACAGGGAACACACAGAGCCAGCTTTGCCTTCATTAACCCACTGGTCAGCAGATCTGGGGCTGCAGGGTAAGGCACAGTTGCTTTGCTAAAAGAATAACTTGATGCTGCCTGAACAAACTGTGCCAGGAGGGGTTGTTCCTTCCTCTCTGCTCACTGCTGGCAACAGCCCTCAACCATTATTTTACCTCACATATCCATGTTTTTCCTGAACCAATCAAACCATTGCACTCAGTTCCAGCAAGAAATACAGTTCAGAATTATGTCATGCTCCTCTGAAGGTTCAGTTTTCTCATTAGCTCTTGAATATATATGTGATCTTTTTCACACCTCCAAAAACCATGCCACGATATTTTGTGTGTGTGTGGTAGAGCAGTAATTCTCCTTACTTATCCATTTTCCCTGTCTTTTATTTCTTCTTCCATTCACGTCTCTGAGAATGTGCTGCTCCCATTTAGTGACCTGAGTGGAGATATTAGAACAGTAGAAATGAATCATTCCAAACTTCATTAAAATTACTTGGGTCCAAGCAGGTATAGTAGTCATGAGAAGTAAAAAACAAATGAAGAGAAAAATGCTCTTAAAAGTGAGGAAATAAAAATGATGCTACTTTCTGTTTTTCCAACATTTCACAAAGATCATCCCCTTTCTACCTCAGATTTCAGCTATTTATAACTACTGCAGCCAAAACCCAGATTTTCAGTCTTGTTTGTCTCTACCACCCTAAGGTAATCCCTTTTTAAAACCTTTTCTGTGTTTTCCAACCCATTATGATCAGAGAGTACGATGCTAAGAGATCATGGAGGCCTTTTACTCCTGCTATTAAGCAATGAAACTATGCTTTTATACAGAGTAACTATGTGGCCAGCTCAGCACTGGTCTTCATTCATGTCTTGGTAAATAGTTCCCCCTTTTTTTAAAAGATCAAAATGAGAGTGCTGGTCTCAGTTTTGGCAGTAGGAAAACATACAAAATTGTGGTTGTCTGCATTCAAGGGTACAGCCACAAAACCTGTGAGTAGAGTAACAAGCTGATGAGACACGAGAAGCACAGAATCATAGAATATTTTGGAATGGAAGGGACCACTAAAGGATAATTAAAGGACATCTAGTTCAGCCCCTGTAACAGA
>NW_008632304.1:0-3739 GCF_000691845.1 Merops nubicus
GGGGAGATCCTGCATGAGTAAAGACAGTCATTAATGTTTTATTAGAGTAGGCACTCCTAGAACACAGAGCAGTTAAGATGACAGAATCTAATAATATCTGCAAGGTGAAAGTGAAAGGAAAGAATGTAAGATCACTTTAGCAACCAATCTGATGGCATTAGGAATTAAGTCTGTTGCCTAGTTAAGACCTAAAAGTTCCACATATAGACACATTATCAATACTTTTTCTCCTAATGTTAAAAACCACACCAATATTTTTTTTCCCCTGTTGGTTAAATATTAGGAAAAAGAATTAATAGCTATTAATATATTGTTATATTGGTATTTAGCATGTGGACTGCAATAGCCTCCTGAGGTCTCTGCCAGTACCAGGGCTCACTGTATACACAACAGGACACAGATCTTTGCAAGAACAGTACTGCACTACAAAGGTTACAGCCTAGGAAAGCATAACAGAAGACGAGAAGACAGAGAAGCACGCAGACAAAATGTGTTTGTGAACTTCATGCTTAATTACTCCCACAGGGGTAGTTGTGCATTATTGCTCCCTGTGAATATTCAGGGAGAAAAGAATAGCAATATTCAAGAATGGACTCTGATCAGTCCTGTCAAGGTCTGGATAAACACCAATAGCCCTCAGGTAAGTAATATTAAAGGCATGTCCTAAATCT
Source organism: Merops nubicus (assembly GCF_000691845.1). Taxonomy (NCBI): domain Eukaryota; kingdom Metazoa; phylum Chordata; class Aves; order Coraciiformes; family Meropidae; genus Merops; species Merops nubicus. Next base: position 672 of record NW_008632304.1, read on the forward strand.
GAGATATTCAGCATAGGTTATTCTTCCCTCAACAGAAGTTCACCAGTGAGCACAATCAGCTCCGTCCCACAGAATACATAACTGCGTATGTAAAACTCAAGTGTCACTGTAGACCCTACGCCATGTCTGAAATAAGAGTGAAAACTTCAAAACAGGAACGTGCTGAAGATTTTTGTCAGCATCCATACATGGTTCTCCAACAGGGAAGCCAAAAGAAACCCAGAAAAAAGAACCCAAAGGAAATTAGCATCTTGGTTTTTAGATGGAAGGCATTCAAAAATAAACTTTGGACACTGACTCTAACACCTCCCTAGTGATTTTTCCCAGCCAAGTAACAATTCACAGTTACAGCTCAAAATTGTGCCTGCAGCTCTAAAATATCATTATGGAGCATTGGCTAATAGTAAAGCAAAGATGACAACTGCATTTGCCTCTGCAGGACTGAATGCTGCAACAATGGAAGCAGACACTGTGGTCCAGATTACAGGATCTTATGTACTCCTTTCCATTACAGGGAGTAAAACAATGCAAATTAAACACAATGCTCCTAAGTAGGATGTGTTCTACCAGCTACACAGTAAATGCTATTTTCAGCTTCAGAGTTTCATTTCAACTGTTGTTTCATCTGTGAGCTTAGGTAGTATATAAGGCAATGGAAGTTGACCTACAAGTTACAGAAATCAACTGTAATTTCATTTAAAGCTTCTCCACACAAAGAAAATGAAGAGGAAAGACTCGTCTCCAGACTCCTGTGGCTTAAAAATAATATAGCTGGAGACCAAAAGCTGTAATACTAGTTTATTCTGCAGAATACAAAGAAATGTATCCAGATTTTGCCACACTGATGTTAATCTCAAATCTGATTTTTCAGTTTTGCTGTTACAAAGTTACTGAAGTTTTTTTGTTTGTTTTTTTTGTTTGTTTGTTTGTTTGTTTGTTTGTTTGTTTTTTTCTCTATCTTGAAGTAGACTGTACTGTTTTAATACTACCTGAGGTACTTAGGACAAGTCCTGCATGGGATATAAACCAACACATATCCTTACCCCCTACCAATAACTCTCCATCTTAATTTAGAGGTATCAGCTAGGAAAAAAAAAACCAAAACAAAAAAACAACAAACCCAAACATCAAAAAATCACAGTTGCATTCACCTACAAAAATGAGCAACAGGTAAGACCAAGAACATTTATTTTAAAAACAGCTGTAAAGAGCATCTAAGACAGTTAAATCCTTTCAAGCAGCATGGTATCTTTCTAAAGGTGCCTTACTAGAGGCACACAGTGAATGCTTACTATCTATGAGGAAGTATTATGAAGATGCAAAATTATACCAACATGGCTAAGATGGAAGATGACACTTGCAATTAGTAAATTCAGAAAACTAAAATGTTATTCAAAACAAACAAACAACAAAAAAAAATTGTTAACCGGTACAAGTTAACTTTAAAATACCATGCAAATCCACCTCGCTGCAGACATAAACTTTGGAAACAAATTTCAAAAAAATAAAAAACTTTGAGTAAAACAGCTACATGCTGTTGTGCAGCCTCTTGTTTAACATGATGTTTGTACCTAAGAAGGGGAAGATACCATGTTTGATGCCAATTCTTAACTAGTATTCCAATGGAGAACTGGAGAAGTACAGAAAAGGACAGTAGAGGTCAAGTTGATAGGGTCTCTAACAGAGAACAGAAGTGATAAACACATGGATAAATCTGATATAGCGGGAAAACTTTAGCATCACTTTGGCAAAGGAACTCATGGCTCACAACCATGCTGGAGTTCTTTGGGGAAATCAATAAGCATGTGGGTGGAAGAAAGCTGACTGGAATCTAGTTGGATTTTGAAAAGACTGTAGAATGATCCTGCACCAAACACTCTTAAGGAAAATAAGCAGCCATCACACAAGAAGATGGGATTTTCTTTGAAGAAATAAAAAAAGTTTAGAAGATAGGAAGCAGAGGTATGAGTAAATACAAAATTTTCATTACAGATGAATATCACTTACCAAGCTACAGAAAGATATGTGGTCAACATATTCATAAATTACCCAGAAAAGAAAAATAATTCATTTACAAAGTTTTTTCATTAAATCAGCCAAGTACTGAAGAGGACCTGCAGAAGGACCCCATTATTTTAATGTACTGGAGAAACGGAGGATGCTATGTAATCTGTGTAAATGTAAAGTCCCACAGGTGGAAAAAAAAATTAAATCAAACTTCACATATAAAATTATGTAACTTGAACCAGCTATTGCCATCCAGGATATTCAATTTGCCAATACTTGTGAGAGGATTTCTTCTTAAAATTCAGTGGTGGCTAAAGAGTAGTTGATACACAAAGAATCATTAGCAAGGGAATAAAGAACCAAAGAAAAAGTGTCTTTGCACTATTATATGAATTGATGATGCGGTTTCCCCATCTCAACAAGGATACACTAGCAAAGTTTTCAGAGAAGGACAACAGTACTGATCCACAGAGCATCCATACATGTAGGGTCTTGTGACGCTTCAGTTTGGAAAATGACAGCTGAGATGGTGGAGGAAGGAGGATGTGAGCACGGCCAAGCACCAGGTCCTCCACCTGGGTCACAACGACCCCATCCTTTCCCCTCTTAGCAAGCATTTGTAGATGCCATGCATGTTATTTGTAGAAGTGAGTGGAGAGCCATATGAGTTCTCTGCATAAGTCAAAAAACATTCCTACAAACATAAAAACTCACTTTGATAGACATATTTTGGAAACATATTAACTTATTTTTTCCTTCAACTTCTCATGAAGGGTGAAGCTAAAATGAACTGACACTGTTTGAGTAACCTGCCTGTTACAGATTAGGCCCTGGGGCTACTACATGTTTCTTAAACTACCCAGCCTGTGCAAACGCCAGCCATCTGAGAGGCTGCTTGGCTGCTCGGTGCAGACAGGTACTGTTTACCCTATTCAACCGCTCTATGAAGCCAAACTTCTTGGAACCCACTTAAATATTGCCTGTCCCGAGGGAGCTCTGGTTTGCTCTCCACAAGGAAAAGGACTGGCAGAGTTCTCCATTAAAAATCTGCCTGGGAAAGA
>NW_008632304.1:3770-29790 GCF_000691845.1 Merops nubicus
CTCACTAACACATAGTTTCTAACCCAAGATATTTAAGGAAGAGTATGGATCCGAAAACAACCCCGCTTCACAGAGAGGCTTTCAATTTTCCCTCTGAAGGCTCTGGTGTTCTGCTCTAATACCAAAACCATTGTTCTGTTTCTCATCAAAACCAGAGAAATGAGATTTATGAGACATTGTATTCATCTAGATGGTCTCAATTTTAAGAAGATTGAAAAGTTTTCTGCATTCAAATGCAATTTTGACCGTTAAAGACCAGGTATTCTCAGTTGGCATGGTCAGAGTACAGGCACGATGCTCTCACCATCTGTCGGGCTTTGAATGTCATACTCATTTCCCAGATGCTTTGGGGCACTGGGAAGGCAATTCTGTGCCAAAGACTGAGCAGGAATCGTATTCAGTTGTTTAGCTGGCTGACTGATTTGCTTATTAGTTCTCCCTTCAGATGGACTGACTTGTACATTTCTGACTTAAACCATATGTAGCCATTTTTTCAACCACCTTCAGCTTCCTCCTCAAAACTAACTACTCCATAAGGCAAATAAAACCTGCCATTTATACTATAATACAAATGTAAAACAGAATTGATAATGATCTTCAGAATGCCTGAAGCTATAAATAACAAATTAAAGTTTTGCTACTTTTATGTGAAGGCATCTAAAGTCAACTACACCAATTCTGCAAGCTGAGCCACTCATCTCAACAAATTATTAATTCACTATAGATATTAATTCCTTAGAACTATGAATTTTTTTTGCAGGGCTTTATTTTATAAAAACATAAACCCAATACATATATTAATATTATTAGAGCAACTTGCAAGAACCGGAACTGTGTTATGTCTGAATCAAAGAAGATTTTGAGTTCAAGCACTGTGAAGTTCTTAAGATGGCCAAAATTTGAAGAGAGCTGAAAGTCTTGTAATTTGACTATACCTTCTAGGTTGTAAAATGAATTTCATGTTACTGGTTGGGGGCTTCCAAAATCTTGCCTGCATGATGAAAGACAGAACCATGTGCACTAGATCCTGCACACGAGCACTGTCAAGGTTCCATTCTTATTGACTTGTAAGAATTAAAAGACTGGAGACTGAAAGGCTCCTCAAAGGCCTAAGGGGATGTAGTCAAGATAAAAAGAATCCTAATTGATTGTCCTTCCTGAAATTGATAATAATCTTGCAGTGTAGCTGACTGGGACAAGATTTCACCCACGATCTATATACCGTATCCAGAAACTGAACTTTGATGCCTTGATGTCTTGCTTCCTTTTCATTGCAGAGGTTAAGATAGGTGATGTCCCATTTCTGTCTAATTTTGCTAAAGCGTGGAAGTTCTGTTTCTTACCTAGATTGTTAAACTTCTCACCCTTCTTTTCAAAGGTCAGTTATTTTCCAGCATCTCAGAAACAAACTAGTGGATATTTAAAATGCTTGGCAACAGAAACACCTTAATAAAGAAGTTATATAAAAGTACAAGCTCAAGCACTGCTTAACCAGTTTGAATTAAGCACATCAGGTTTTGTTCACTCAGCTGGAAAACTAACACTTGCTCAGCTTGGCAACTCCTTGTGATTACCAGTGTCTGAACATAATATATAGACCTCACCAGCATGGTGTTTGTTCAGTACCTGTGCAAGTATCCACTGCTTAGTTAGATTAAGCTGACAAACTTCCAAAGCTATTTGGCACTCCCAAAGAAAACTTTTTTTTTTTTTTAATAAATCATAAATGCTTGGAAGGATCCTGTTTTTTTTCTGTTTCAGATTCGTAGCTGTGGAAATTGGTACACTTCTACTCTCAGTGAGATTTTAACCCAGCCATTTTTTATTTAATGTGTGCAATTTAAGATTAATTCAATTAATAAAAGTTGCACTTCTTTTACCAGCAACTCAACAGCTGTCCTTCTCATAAAGGAAACTCAGACAAGCTTTAAGGTAGCCTGTTTGGGAGGCAGTCCCACTGTGAAAGTACAGATCTTGACAGGCTACATACCCTGAATAAATTGAGTGTCATGTCATGCAAGCTAGCAAAACATTGTCTTTTTCTTTTATTTAAAGCATATCTGAAGAAGGCCGGCTTGTTTCAGGAGCACAAAAGAATGTATTTTAATATGCAAAACGGTAAGCTTCTAATTTCCAGGGACAACTTTGGTTGTTTCTTACAAAGCGTTCAATGAAGAGTTTCCAAACTGTTTTGACCTATTCAAAAATTTCTTAGTCATAAAATTGTATTATCACTTACCTGTCTGCCAGTAAATAAAATTGCTTGCAGTGTTCCTTTATATGTCAACATATTTGTCCTTTCACCCTTTTAGGAAGGCAAAGAAGAGTCTCATTTTCTTTTTCCTTTTCCTAATAAAGTACTTCTTCCTTAAGTCACATCAGTGTTTTCAGCATGCTCTGTTTGGTGTTTGAGATAATTTTGTCTTGGATCATATATTGTATTATATCTTACACTTCTTCCTTTTCTTTTCTTTGCATCTTATTCAACTTCAATTTCCACTAGTGTTTTTCTTAGCTCTGATATTCTTTGTCCCTTCTTCCATCACTGATAGTTTGAAATTTTCACTACCTGTTGTCTGACATTTGTTCTCAGCATTAGGAAGGACTTCTCACTGCATTTCCATCTCAAAATTTCTCTCCTAGAGCTGCCATCTGGCTATTACTTCCTTACCAAGTAGCACCAGCTTCTAGGTCTGCTGTACAAAGTGATGCACATATGCAGAGCAGACATTGTTCTTAGATGACCAAGCTGAATTTCTGCAGTAGCAATTCTATCCTCCAACATTATCTGTCTTCTTTCATTTAGCATCATTTTCTCACTCTGCATTTGATGAATTCTGAATTCACAGTCTCCACAACCAGTCTTTTGCTGCCATCTCTACAGCAGTTCTGCTGCTCACAAGTCTCTGACTCTCCTCTATTCTTTCTGTTCTGTTTCATACAGGTTCCGATGTGCTTTAGGAATTATACTTTACAAGCAGTGGCTTGAGGATGGCAGATTCCCGTGGGTTTGGCAGCAGCTTTCTGCTCTCTCCAGGCAGAGAGAAAAGCAGATGAGACTGACTCTGTTGAATAAGGCTGTATGAGAATACATTCCAGCCAAAACTAGTGACAAGTAGGCATAGGAAGCTGTCTTCTAAGCTTTTGTTTTTAGGGTCACCTAAACTACAAGGAAAAAAATCCCAGAAATATATGGTGCTGACCTTTTTTCTTCTGTATAATGTTTAATTTGTCATAAGATCCAAATGATGCTGTCTTAAGCAGTAAAATAATTTGAAACCTTAATGGAAAATACTGAGCATAACTCCAGCTGTGAGAATGAAAACAGTGTTAATCTTTGGTGCAATAAAAGAACTCTGCAGAATTGCAGCAGAATTGCAACAGAATTGCAGCAAGCAGATAAGGAGTAGAGGAACCAATTTGTATTATGGTCTTTACATACCCAGCATCAAACTTCTGACGCTCATTATTTTCATTCAGAGAGTTTCAATCAAACGGTACCACACATCTGTGAAGGTGAAAGTGATATTCAAGAAAAAGCTAAATACTGCCAATTACTTTAAATGAAGAAGTACTCTCAAAGAGAGCAGCTGAAACTTCACAAAGTTGTAAAGGCTGTGCATACATTAGCAAGCAATACAAGAGGATCTGTAGATCAAAAGAGCTAGTTCTAAGACTCCTACATCTCATCTCACTGCTTTTCAGAAGATTTTATGCCAGACCAGACTCCTTTTGGTCACCTAGAATGAAAGTGGTCACAAATATAGTTTGAAGCTGTCTGAAAGTCCAGTTCTTGGTGCTAGTGTCTCTTAGGGGCTGCTGTGCATTTGGCATGCTGGAGTGAAACTTCTAATTCCATTTCCACTGCGTGGGACCTTCTTCTTATGCCCCACTAACTGAACTAATATTTAACAAACTCTAGCAAGCTGTACTTTAAATTGAGCAATAGAGTTTTGACATAAGTTGTGGTCAGATAAAACTATCTTAAAACTATATTAAAAGAAAATGTCTATCTTTCAAGCTCAGTAGCTATACCCTCAAAGGAGATCGGGAACAAAATACTAAAAGACCCATTTGCAATTCTGAGAACTATATTGAAATTCTGGGCATTTAAAATTTTATTTTTAAAGGTTGGTGCAAAGCAGCTGACTGTGTATCTGAGAGGTCTGTAAGATGTCTAAAACTTATTTCCCCTTAACTACCCACAGAAAACCAATGGAGGTAGCAATGCTAGTTAACATCTTGTTAATTCTCATCCGTTAGCTCTGATGCTGTTTGTCTTTCGTATACTTCAAATTCTTCTGTTTCTGAGCAGCACGGAACATTTATCCTCACTCATTCAGAGATGACAGTCCCCTTCGAGGCATATGAGGCAATTTATATCTGAATACAGAAAAAGTCAAAGTGACACAAAAGCAACAGCTATACTTAGTCCCTGCAGAAACAAACTTCAATTGGAAGCAGTGTGAAAATCCTCATGTAATCCTCTTGGTATTTTAAATTATTCACAATATTGTGTAACCCAATTAGTCTACATTATCCTGGAAAAGAAATGTTTTTACAAGGCATTATTTCAGAAAAAGGTAGAAAAGAAAGGTCTTATGCAAGATCAAGATCATAACTGGAACTATCAGTGACTCTCTGCTTTTGTGTTTTTGAACCAGCATAGATTGCATTCCTCCTCGCAGCCTTCTTTTTTCAAGGATATGTGCCAATGGAAAGTCTGATCAACTTTAAAAAAACAAATAGGTTTGTGTGGCTGTTAGTGATATTCACTGGCCAACTTTTAAGAAAGGTTTGTGAAATTTTGGGAGCGGAAAGGTAATCATTATTTTTTAAAAGTTCTAATTAAGATGTCAGACCGGGCAGTGGAATGTATTTAGAATCCCTTGTAATTTGATTGTGTTGGCCTATTTAGATAAATCGCTTTGGAAAGACAAACAACCCAGCTACTTAAAATGTCCATGAGGACGAGGCTTTATTCCAATGTTTCAAGCAATGACCGAAGCAACAGCCTTTTGTAACTAACAGCCAATCCAATGATAGACATCCAAATGTCAAAGTCTACTATAAAGAATGATACAAGCACCTGGATCACCGTCACTAATAGAATAAACAGTACACAGTGTTATTTAAGTGCAAATGCTGAGCTTTTTTCCCCCTTTGAACTGCAGAGCTTTGGTGGCTCGCATTAAAGGAAATGAACACCCAAAGTCTGAAACATCTGAAGCTAAGACAGTGTCCTACATAAACCCCTGGGATTATTTGGGTTTGTTTAGTTACTGTGCTTTCCGTTCAGTAGATGTACTTATCTGTATGACAAACCCAGGAGTTAGAGCATATTAATACTGTGCTGTCAGTAACCTGAGACTCTAAAATCCATAGTACTGCTCTTGAAAATTCAAAATAGAGTCTGACCCATTAATATATATATATATAGCCAGTTTATCAGTTTGCACCATGATGAACTTTACACTCTGTTGCTTTTTTCTTTTATCAGCGGGAACTGTCAACAATGGGAAGGGTTAGAAAAGCGTGTTTGATTTCCAGAGGAAGTAGCTTAGTACTTTCTTGCCCTTGCATCCATCGTCGTAGGCTAAATTTAGGCTTGGACAGTTCTCTCAAGAGGAGGCAGATGAACTTCTTGGTAATGTAACCCAATTGCAAAATTTTAGTCCTTTTGGAGCAGCTTTTCTTTCATGATTGTTGATTTTATCTGCTGCTGCTCTGCAAAGGGCAGCATTTAAGCACTCAGTAATGCTTTACGTTCACGGGTGTTTTGGCATTTTTGTGACATTGATTCCAACATGGTTTTTTTTCTTGCACTGTGCATCTCATGTGACACAACCACGTCTCAGTTTCAGGGGCTTAGAAGCAGAACTGTGAAATCGCCAGAACAGATGAAACAAAACTTTCTCTTTGAGCTGGGGGCACAGCAAACACAGTAGGGCTCTGTGGTGCTTTGGCGTGGTAGCAGGGGTGTGCTTGCCCCCACGCCCCCTTCCTGTTCCCAGGCTGTCCTGTGGGTTATGCTCTGAAATCCCTCCATGGTAAGGAGACACCCGACTACTGTCATGCCAGGCAACATCAAGGAGGATAAGAAAAGTGTTTGCTCTTACCTGGGCAGACTTTGGTCATTCCCTCGATGACGTATTGTCTGGTTGGTTTTTTGTTGCTGCTACTATTAAAGGGGGAGAGAACCCTTTCATAGCCATAAGGTAAATAAAACTTAGAAACAATTTTGTGTGACTTTGTGGCTTAATGTACTTGCACTAACACCCAATTTCTATCCCCTTCATTTGCATCTGGGTTTACAGAGCTTAATGAAACAAAGCTGTACTGAAATTTAAGCTACTGTTCTTCTCCACCTTTCTTCAAAGAAAACAGGGAGGCAATAGGATCTGAGAAAATTATTACAACCATTAATTTTATGCTGGTACTTGAAGTACTAAATCAGCTGAACTTCTGATTCATTAATCAGGTTTAAAGCAAGAGGAGCAGGGTATTACCACACAAAATCAGAATAATCCCAAGCCCTTCAGGACTGCATGTTCACATGTAATGTTCTATACATGCAGTTCAGATGACAGGCATGTATAGAAGCTCCTCTCCAGGGCAACAGGCAAATCATGTGAAACATTAGATACACGGCAGGCCCTGGCACGCTCAACTTCCCCAGCATGTTATTTTATATAATTAAAATTAAATTCTTCAGAATTCATTTCTTTAAATAGTGAAGAAAATTGGGACCAGGACTGATGTTTCCTGACAGCTGTAACCAGTCACAGACTCTGGCCTTTTGAAGTATTTTTTTCCATCTGTGACTTGCACATTTTCTTTCAAGGTCATTTTATGTTCCTTCACTCCCAATTCCCCTAACTGGTATCTAATTCTCCTCTGTGCTTGGCATGGCCGTGCCCTCCAATTGCTCACTTAAAATTAGCAATGCAAAATCTACAGAGGTAATTCAATCCTCTTGCCAGTTCTCTTTAAAAAATACAAAATGGGACAGTAGAAATATAGCTCACATTTTCCGAAGAAAAAGGTGCTACTGAACTCTGTTTATCCTACTAACAAAGGCAACTTGTTAGATTGTTTAATGACATTTTTAGCACAGATAAAGAACTTTACCCACAAATATCTTACGTAGATTACTGCAATCTTACATATAAAGCAAGGAAACCTGGCACCAGACCAGGACTCTTCCTGGTTTAGCCACAAGGTTGAAGCTTTATTTTGGCCAAGGCACTTTATAACTGGAAATTAAGATGAAAGTTAAAAGTAGATATCACTCCTTACCTACCACAAGAAACAACAGGACAGATTTAATTGGTTTGGCATGTAGGAAGAAAAGCTACAGAAGCAGTGTGAATAGTGACACACACTTTACAGAAGTTCCAGCTCGCTGAAATTGCTCAGTATGTGAGGGGCGTAACACTTGCACATAACACTGATTATTTTATCTATCAACCATCTTAATTGCATCCACAGTACTTGCATGTAGCATTAAAAATATAATAAATAATAATTAAAACTCAATCAAATACACAATAGACAAGACAAAAAACCCTAAACAGAGTAATGGAGCATTGAAAAGTAGGCTTTTACATCTCCTGCCCTGCATAGCTTCCAGCATCCTGCTGGGATATTGTTTCAGTACTGAAACAGACGGAAGAATAACCCCTCTTGAGTCACCCACACCAGTCCTTCTGGCACCATGAAGTGTTGTCAGCACTGACTTTCATAAAGAGCAGCCTCTCCCTGCAATGCCCCCTCTACTGCCTGTAGCATAGACACTGCTAGCAATAGGCCAAGACGCCAGTGGTCATAGGAATTAAGGAAAAAAAAATATGGTATTCCACAAAACAAGAGTTCCCCCAGAACTGCAAAGCTTGAAAATGCTTGGACTCCTCAGAATCAGACAAGGATAAAAACACTTCCAGAAAGGCAGAGATGAGAGCTTATTCAAGAGCTCAGTTGTGTGCAACAGCAGCTGCTATTCTGCAGATTAAATTTTGAGTATGCTTGAACCCAACTGTGGATGTATTGTAGGTTTGCCACACGTGTAGTATCTCATACAGGGTCATCCCTTCCACGTGAGAGCAGTCTGCTGAGATCCAACAGAGATTATTCAGGCTTTGAATTCCAGTATAAAACAACAATCAAATATGAAACACCAATATTTTGTTTGATAAAAGTTGCTGTTGCAGTTACATACCTGATTAGTCTAGGCTACTTGAGGGAACAGCCAACATTGCTTCACCCCAACTCATTCAGAAACTCCACTTTGAAGAAAGCAGTTTTGCTAGATCCCAGGTGTCTACTGTCCATTCATTCCCTTCGAGCATCTAAATGAGCTAGCCTCACTTATTTTATTAGTCTATCTTATCTGTTCAGCAGAACAGCCCTGGTTCCTCAGAAAAAAAGGTACTCTCTTGAGACTAGGATGTGCCATAGGATCTCTGGTTCACATGCTGTCTACCAACTAGCACAGAATAAAGATAGAGGGCCCAACCTCTCTCCATTAACTAACGACTCCAGTAAATCTTTCTTGTTAAAAAATTCCCAATAGTCCAGGTGAGGTCTCACCAGAGCAGAGTAGAGGGGGAGCAGGACCTCCCTTGTTCTGCTGCTTACACTTTTCTGAATGCACCCCATTGGCCTTCCTGGCCACAAGGGCACACTGCTGTCCCATGGACAACTTCTTGTCCACCAGGACTCCAAGGTCCCTCTCCGCGGGACTGCTCTCTAGCAGATCTCCTCCTAACCTGTACTGGTGCATTTTATTACTCCTGCCCAGGTGCAGGACTCTGCACTTATTCTTGTTGAACCTCGGAGGTTCCTCTTGGCCCAGCTCTCCAGTCTGTCCAAATCTCACTGAATGGCCCCACAGCCTTCAGGACTATCAGCCAAACCTCCCAGCTTCGTGTCATCAGCAAACTTGCTGAGCAGACACTCTATACCATTATCGAGGTTGTTAATGAAGTTGTTGAACAGGACTGGACCCAGCACTGATCCCTGGGGGACTCCACTAGTCACAGGTTTCCAGCAGGATTTGGCACCATTGATCACCACTCGTTGTGCTCTATTGTGCAGCCAGTTCTCAACACTGTTGTTCTCACTGCCTGTTCTTCTATCTCGTACTTCCTGAGCTTGCTCAGGAGGATGTTATGGGGAACTGTATCAAACACCTTGCTCAGGTCAAGGTAGACCACATCAGCTGGTCTCCCTGCATCTACCCATTCAGTCACCACATCATAGAATGCTATCAGATTAGTCAAGCATGATTTCCCCTTGGTAAATCCATGCTGGCTAGTCCTGAGAACCTTCTTCTCCTCCATGTGCTCAGAGAGGACCTCCAGAATGAGCCGCTCCACTATTTTTCCCAGGATGGAGGTGAGGCTGATCGGTCTGTAGTTTCCTGGATCCTCCTTCTTGCCCTTTTTGAAGACTGGAGTAACATTGGCTTTCCTCCAGTCTTCAGGCGCCGCTCCCATTTGCCACAATTTAGCAAAAATGATGGAGAGGGGTAGAGTGACAACATCAGCCAATTCTCTCAATACTCTTGGGTGCATCTCATCAGGGCCCATGCATTTATGTATATTCAATTTCCTTAACTGATCACTAACCCAGTCTCCATTGACTAGCAGAGAGTCTTCCCCCTTCCAGGTTTTTGTTCCTGCAGCCAGGGTCGGGAGTTCTCGAGGGCTGGTCTCAAGGTCAAAGACCACAGCACAGGTGGCATTCAGCAGCTCTGCCTTCTCTGCATCCTCAGTCACCAGGGCTGTGCCTCATTCAGCAGTGGGCCCACACTTCCCCTGTTGTTCCTCTTACTACTAATATATTTGGAAAAGCCCTCTTTTACTTCCTTTGTTAGTTTTAGTTCTAAGAGGGCTTTGGCCTTTCTTACTGCCTTCCTGCATGCCCTGACTCCCTATATTTCTCCCACGTGACAAGAACTCTTCGCTGAAGGATCTCGTGGATGCTAGAAGATCATACAGGCTCAAAAAGTGTCAGCACAAATTCATGGAATCAAAAAAAACCCTTGAGACTATTATTAAATACCAGACTATCACCACAGGTTCAGGAACTCAGGAACAAAAATTGTTATATGCTAGGAAAATACCCTTTAGAAACCCATATGACATATTTGCAAAGTTTTCAGTACTGTTCCTTGATATTTGGAGACAGGATTCTATATTAGATTAAACTTTTGCTTGAAATGGTACCACTGTTCTTGAGGTTTATGTTCCCAGAAGAGCATTGCCTTCCTTTGCACTCAGGTACTTTTTCTTTATAATATAGCATTTGAACAATGCAATTTGCTCTGAGCTCAGTTCTTGCCAACAAACGTACGATGAAAGTTGGCTAAATCAGGGGTTAATGCCAGACAGTGCCAACTGTAACCACAGAATCAAGATACTTGAAGCTGGCAGTGATGGAGCACGGGGAATACCTGGAACCGAGCAAGAAAGGTTTCCTTCATGAATCTAACCAGAAAGTCCCAAAGCAGATGGAATATGTAATAATCTAGGGGAAGTTAAGAAGCTTCCTTACCAGAGTAAGCATGTGCATGTTAAGTAATTATGTGATATCATGAAGAAAATAGTCCCTCTTATCAGCTTGCGATGAGTTAATTGCTTTACAGTAGAAGAGTAGTAGCTGGCTCCTCCAAGGACAGAGGCTGGAGCTGAGAACAGAAAGCAGGAAGAATAAGGGTAGAGAATGAAAAGGAAAACGCAAAGGAATGAGCAGGTGCATGTAAATAATCCAGCTGGGCAGGAGGACTGTGTACTGAGACTCCGAGGCAGAGGCAGTACAGCTCTGGGACTTGGCCTGCTCTGAAAAGAGATGGAAATCTGAAAGGGCTTGAAGACATGGTATGATGGGGCCTTGAGTCAACATGGGAGGTGGATTGTCATAAACAATAAACCTAGCTAAAATTCCCCATCCAAGACTGCAAAGATTTTAAGCAGGAAAAAAAGAGGTGTTGTCAGAACAAAGGTTAGAACAATTACCCTTTTTAAAAAAAAATGAAAAAAAAAAAGGGGCCTCTTAAGATGTTTAAGTAAAACAAAGTAACATTAAGAGCAGTTCTAAACAAATTTCCCATAAATGAGACCTTTCTCCTAGGCTTAGGCTCAGACAGCATGGTGGTTTTCTGTGATAAAAGCAAGTGATGCACTGTTCCTCCTAAGTCCCCATGAATGTTTATTTCCACCATCTCTCAGGCTCAGATGTGTGTCTGTTCCCTTCTTCTCTCTGCAATGTTGTTTTCAACTCTTGCTGAGCTCTCCTTCTCTGAGCACTCCACCCCACACATTGAAAACTTCTCTGCCTAAGCACGTTCAGCTACTCCTTGGGGAGAAGTCATCTTCCTGCCTTCCTACAAAGGTTCCTGACCCTATCAGTCTCTTTTTAAAGCAACATGGCATACAAACTCAAACAAATAAAGTAAATGTGACCCATTGCATGGGGATTACAAGACAAAAGGACTGGGGAAATGGAAAGTTGCATATGCCCTGAGGGTAAGATCAACAGATGAGATGCCAAGAAAGCAATCCCTAGGAACTCAGAAGAAATTACCACAAATCTTGGCTATAAAATATGAAAACCTATTCTCCTAACCTGATTTATGCTGGTAAAGTCTGTTATGTCTGTATTTGGTGGTTGTCCTAAAGTTTATTCTATTTCTACCACAAAACAGAGTTTACAATAAACTAAGAGAGAGAACACTGCTTGTCTAGACATGGTAGATCTGGGGAGAATTTTTGGAACCATCTTCTAGCAAAGTCACAGTATTTGTGTTCCAAGGGACTGTAAGGAAATCATAAGCAGCACTCATCTCTGTCGTTGCTGGTTGAAGCAGTCTATACCAGGCTCAGTTATGTCTATCATCGCCTGTTTGGGAGTTATTAAAAGCCCGTCTGTTAACTGGCTTGCATGTTGCTGTAGACAGACTGTTTCAGAATTCTCAGCTCCTGAGATAAAATCCAAATTTTAATTTTCAGTATTGCCTATTGTTCTTATTCCACAGTTCCTGGGAATCTTTTGTAGACCCATTCTACTCTCATTTATTTCCTATCTTGGTTTGAGGCACTGGGAGGTACACAGGGCCAGGCCAGGAAGAGACACTGCTTTATAGTTTAGTGGGTTACTGGCTTATAGAACAAGCATAAGGTGAAGTTACACTGCTGACCTAGGGCCAGCTGGAGCCTCTATCTGAAGACACAACAAATGCATTTTCCTGAGACTACCACTAAAATCCCTGTGAAGCCAATTTACCTACTCATGATATCAACCTACCTTCCTTACTCACAGAAACATCTCGTTTGAGCTGTAATGGGGTGCATAGCCATGTTTACTGACTTGTCCTCCTAGTCATCCTGTCTTCTGGTGAACCATTGGTGGTTCCAGCAGTGGTTTTCAGGCAGCCTTTGCTAGACAGAATTGGCTGCTTTTTAAAAATTCAACCCAAGTGTCATATATTCTTAAGGAGATTAGAATAAAGCTTTTGTTTTAATTGTAAAGGAGTCTGTAGGTATTTGTCTGACACCATGAGACCTCTATTGTTAGGCGACACATCTCAAACTGAATCTTCATTAGTAGCTGTAGACTGGTACCTCCTCAAAAGCAATGAAGAGATGCCTCACTACTTTGGGACAGCAAACAAGGCCATGACACCATGCTACAGGCCACCAATACAAGACTGCCCCATTTAATTCTGATCTCCATCCAAAATTTCCAGTAGTTCTTAGATACCTTTCTTCCATGTCTATTGACATCTTGGAGAATTCTATAAGCCATTATTTAGGAAAGATGAGGTGAAACAAAGTAATACAAAATTTGCATTGACCTTTCTACTTTAAAAAGCTTTTTAAAGGCACTTGTCATAAGTTCTCTTCTTTTTGTAGTATTTAATACAATAGGATCCCAGTTCCTTACTAAGTGGCTCAGTAGTGCAAATAGGATGCTCCTGGCATTTTTTTCCAATCTGGATTCCTAAGATTATTTATTATTCTTCTTGTAACTCTTTCTTTAAATAAGATGTCAGCAAAATTCCACCATGTTCTCTCTGGAGTACCTGTGACTTCAGCTAAGCACCGACCTTAAAAAGCATTTAAAAATCATAATGTAACTGCTTTGTGTTCACCATGTTGGAAATAAGATGGAAATAAGAAACACTGGAAATAAACATCACTAAGAATTTGATAAAAGGTAAAATGAACAATATTTTAGAAGTTACAGTGTATATAGGGGACATCTATAACAATTTTTCTTTTACTTCTTTAAAAACATCTCACAAAACCCAGTATCTTAAGAGTTGAAGCCAGTCTTTGTTGCACTGCAAGGTAAAAATACCAGCCAACATACATTACATAAACCAACCAACCAAACCCCAAACCAAAACAAAATCGATTTGTACTTGAAACTTGATCTTCAGAAGCAGTGGGAAGATTTTGAAAATAACAGTTTGTTTGGGTAGTGTTTTTTTCCCCTCTCTTTGGAACCACTTGAAAACATGTTAATACTCGCACATTACCAACTACAAATTAATCTGAGTGAAAATAGTATAACAAATTCAAGCAGTTCTGGAAATAACAAACTCAGGTTTCCTATGGCTCTGTCCCTTACAGTGGAACTGCAATATTGTGTGGCTAGTGTCACCACCAGAACTTTTGGGTTTCAATAATGGGATGGTCCACAAGGCACCAGGCTTGCTGGTGCCAGATGGGACTCATACTCAAATAAAATATTCATGGTAAAATTTGTCCTTGATGCTGTTTCTGTGGCATCAGTGACTACTCCTATTCATGTACTGCTTGTGTGTATGAAAACTTGCAAGTTTATCATTTCTGTTGACATAGCTACAGGACACAAATATCGGCTGCGTCTTCAACCTTACTGACCTTAGTTTTACAGGTAAAATTAGAACCAATATACTGATATATATTGGGTTCGCATAGCAAGGTTTTGGTAGCAGGGAGGCTACAGGAATGGCTTCTGTTAGAAGCTGCCAGAAGCTTCCTCCATATCTGATAGAGCCAATGATGGACCTATCACTGGCCAAGGCCGAGCCCATCAGCAAGAGTCATAGTGCCTTTGCCCTAGCTTATTTTAGAAGAGGGGAAAGAAACTCTACAACTGAAGAAAGAAGTGAGAATATGTGAAAGAAATAACTGCAGACACAAAGGTCAGTGAAAAAACGGCTTGAGAGAGGAAAGAGATGTTTGCCATAAAACATCTACAAAACAAAAGACATGCAAAACCTCTTAATTCCAAAAGAGAATACATAATCAAGGAGAACTGAATTAAGTAAAATAATTACAATCTTTCAGTGAGTGATTTCTCGGGATATAAAGAAACTGTAGTTCGGCCACCTCACTGCAAAAAATCAGAATAAGAAAACTTCTTATGAATATGCATATTGCAACTTCTATGATACAATGCATATTGCTTTGATTTTACTTTGTATTTTGAAAAAATAATGCAAGGCTTTGCTTTTTCATTAAATACTTCCATAGTAGTTTAGCTCTGTGGAACTTTCCAGCAACGATTTTTGTTCCATTAAACACTGAGACGCATCAATCTCTTTGCACGTTTAACTGCATCCCCTTCCACTGACTCCAGTGGTGTCTTTTATTTAAGGTAATGAAGAACTTACCCTGGAATCCAGATGAAGCACACATGGAAAGACCCACCCTGTAGGTGGACGTGGTGAACCTCACCTGACATATTCCTATAATGCAGGCCTAGGCATCAGGGTAACTGTCTGGTTTGAATCCCAGTTCAGTCAAATGAATCTCGTTCACTTTGTGTAAGAGGCTATAGGCAACAACAGCTTTGCCCCATTCAAGGACACCTCTGGAAACACTCAGTGATCCATGGCCAATGTAAAGACACACCCTTACTGTAATCCTATAATATGTTGCCAGATTTATTTTTTTTAGTTTGTAAGGGTAAACAAATGTTTTACCCAAATGTTTTAGACACATGCTTTTGAAGAAAACTACTGATTCTCACTGCAAAACTACCAACTTAGTTTTAAAACAAATTTTATAGTAGATTAACTAAAAAGAAAATCCAAGAGCATATTGTTGTTATTAGAGGCATGTTAAAAAGCAAAATCTGACAACATAAATCCAGATCACACATCTATATTTCACACAAAACAGAAAAGATCAAGTACATAAAAAATAAAAAAGATCAAGTACATAAAACAGGGCTTTACAAAAGTTTGGCAGTGTTAAGCAAATGAACACAGATGCTATGCACTGCTTGGAAAAATAATTTACTTTGTTATCTTATAAAAATGTTTCATGTTACACTTTAAATTATGAGTATAGCTAGCAACTTTGATCCTGCAAAGGTACTAACTATCTCCTGAGATGCAATAAACACTTGCAACCTTGCTTTGGGGAATAGCTTGGAGTAAGTCTCAAGTCAGCAAAAAATAATAAAGTTTGGTATTTTTGTTACTGCCTCATTGGCTAACAATTTCTATTCTAATTGCAGAAAGTGGGTACAGATGTTGACATTAAATTAACATATGAACTTTCCAGGTTCAAACATACCTGCAGACCCTGTGTCAAGCCATCAGTGTGTAGCAACAGACTCATAGCACAACAGACAGCTTTCCTATACTTCATGCTGTAATCACTTGACATGATTGCAGCACTTAGTACTCTGATCACTACTTATGCTTTACACATAAGATTTCAAATTGGTATCAGTGAGGCACCAGCATTCTCATGCCAATGCAGCCACACAACAATAAAACTGATGTGCTGGGACACATGAGTCAGAACTCATGCATTTAACTGAGTACCACAAATCTCACAGGTTGATGAAGACCTGTGCTTCAGAATAACATGGCAAGAAGCTTTTCATTTTATGCTTCTCCAATGCTTTGTTCCTAAACCTGCAAGAGGTGTTCTGAAAATGCAAATTGTAGACTTAATTTTATGTGCATCCACGCGATTCACAGAAAGTAAAAGTCAAGCAGTAGTTTAGTTTGACCTGATGACCTTAAAGGGTCTTTTCCAACCTAAATGATTCTGTGATCCTGTATTTTTTTTAATTAGTTATGTAATTCTCAAGAGAGCTAAGTAGTGTTTTTCCTCCTTGAAGACAGCAGCTAATGGAAAAACTGAAATGCAAACACCTTGGGAAGTTATCTTGGAATAAAAATATCATAGGACAAAAAAAAGATTTGTTAGAGAATATTTAACAAATAATCAAAACTTGTTTTATTTTGTGAGCATTTTGATCAAAATAAAAATCTATTAAGAGTGGTGGTATTTAGATGCAAGTTATAATTAGCTTTTGTCTACCCATATGAAAATTCCAACTTTAGGTAGTAAATGAATTACTAGACCTTGATGAAAAACTGATGTGAAAGAAAATATTTAGCAGAGAGTGTGAAATACAATTGACAGCAGATTAACTACCTCTCCTTTGAGAAGGCTTCATTACTTGGAAAAAGCTGTAGTAGCCCACATTAGAGTGGAACAAAGGGCTGTAGTATTTCAGAATTTTTCAAATTTCATAAGCTTGTATTATTTTCATTATATAAGAAAATTTGGTTTAGTCTTCTTGAAAAAGAAAAGTAATTATACAAGTGCCCAAATGAGCTCAAAATCCCATTTCTCAGATATTGAAACAAAATCTCAAGAAGAAAAGTGAGATAGTGCCAGATTATTCAAAATGTTTAGAGTTTGCTATGAAACTATTTTCATAAGATCATGGATTTTTCAGTATTTGTTGTCCACCAAACCAGCACATATTACAGATTTGTAGACCTAAAAAAAAAAAATAGTAGGTTGAGAAAAATATTTCTCTCACCTTTTCTTACATTCGGCATGAAATTGTAACTCCGCTGATATTAGAGAGAAGGCCTCTACTAGCTTTAGCATAGTCAGGTCTTCCAAGCAAAAAGGATTTTCTTTTTGACCAGTAGTTTTACAGCACACAAACATGTTTATGCGTGTCTGTATCTATCAGAAAGATATGTAATTACATGAACAGGACTACACACGATGAGTACATAGCTTTTAAAAGTCTGAACACACCTTTACATTTCAGAAATCAAGTTTGACAGAAACTGCAACAGTTCTGGTTCCTACAGCAATGTCAGCTGCAGCATGCTGCCTTCTCTGGTCCATTGGAATGAAAAGCAGCTTTATAAGTACACACAGAATCAACTCATGAGAAAGGATAAGTAAGAGAAAATTTAACAAAGACAGATACAGATTTTTTTTTTTTTTTTTTCACATAGATCTCCCTAATATCCTGCTGAGAGTAGAGCTCATATGGGAACGTGCTCAGGAAGTCTTTTGATATTATACCAGGAGCTGGACTCCTTTTTTAACTACTGGCAAAGGTCTTTCAAGGACTCCATGTCAAGAAATAATTGCATGTTGAGGAATTTCACACCACTCTGCCTATCTCCATTGCATTAAAAGGTACAACAAGGTTTGGCAGTATTAAGCCAACATTTTTGACTTCACCCCAGTACAGAGACGTC
Organism: Merops nubicus; assembly: GCF_000691845.1. Taxonomy (NCBI): domain Eukaryota; kingdom Metazoa; phylum Chordata; class Aves; order Coraciiformes; family Meropidae; genus Merops; species Merops nubicus. Next base: position 21,298 of record NW_008632304.1, read on the forward strand.
CTCCATCTGTGTCATCTGTTGAAAGGCCACAGATTCTTTAAGGTCACTTTGCAGTGTACTGCAGTGGCACAAGTTGACTGGGAAACATCATGTAATATGTTCAGTGTAACATGACCAAGACACCTAGGCAATCTTAGTTTTAGAATTTCCCAACTTAAATGCTAGATCACATGACTAATTTTGTTACAGTTTTAAAATATCAAATGTAAAACCCACTACATTTTACTCAAATTAAATGAAAATAAGAGATCTGGAGGCAAATGACTCATGCCTCAACTAAGATGATTAGGAGTGCTTGTAACAAGGTATCAGAATTCACTTTTTTTTAGTTATCCCCAAATTAAATAGAAATTGGCAGCATAAAATGACAAAACACGTTCCATTACTCTCCAAGGGAAGAAAAAAAAAATCAGCATTTGATAATAAGCACATAGAGAAATTTCAGCTTCAGAAGTGATTCACCTTCAAACCCACAGTAAAACACTGAATGGAAACTCTTACCTGAGGTCTAAATGTTCATGTGTTTGTCACTTTCTTCTGGTAATGTAATACCAAGGCTGAAATTTGAACATCTGATCAGTTTGTTAAAATGCATTGTACCAGCGAGGAACCAACAACAGCTATCATGAATGCAATTAGTTCATCTGAGATTCAGTGTACTTTACAGAATTTTCCAAAGTATAAGACATAAGTCTATGTATCAAAGTAAGTCTGTCACAATAAGAGACGATTTCAAGTGGGATTGATATCTGTTGATTAATATATTCAGGGGTTTCAAAGAGTCTATAAAAGGCTGTCAACTATAGTGAAGTTTAAGAAATTACACTCTGGAAAAATGAAGCACTTCATGACTTGGACACTTGTTTTTTTTTCCATTTTCACTGAGATTTTTTTCATCTATCAAATTTGTCCCACTTTTAAAATACTTTGTTAATTAGTCTTTTATTAACTTACAGACCTCATCAATCAATGGACAACATGCTAACGGATTCACATTGCATGGCTAGTGAGTCACACTGCTGATGTTGCTCATGCCAGTTACAGTTTCTGCATTTTCTAGCTTTATGAGTGCACTGGAAATCTTGCCAGAGAAGACAAAACAAATAACTCCATGGTTTCCGATGGACTTATTGACACTGTTAGTCAAAACGTATAACAAAAATACTGCCAGCTACACGAAAGCTGTTTGGATGAAATTGTGTTGTCAGTGCTGCACCCAGCAGTGAAAGCCTCATTAAAAATGGTGCACTCATTGAGCTCCATACACAAAATAGATTATGCCGTAGTTGCAAACTGTTCTCTGGGCCAGCAGTAAAACACAGCTCATCTTCATCGTTTTCCACAGTAATTACAAAACTGGGTCACTGGTGGTTTCTGTGAAGGGCCTAATGCCAGAACAAAAATCAGGCTGGCTTCCTAGTCCAATGCTTGTTTAACAATGAGAGTCACACAGACATCCATATTTGCAGAATGATACCGTGTGACCATCTTTAGCAAATTTTGGTATCACTTCTGAGAAACGTTTTAGATGTCAGCAACTCGTTTCTACTGAGGACAATTTGATATTGACACAAATATACTTCATAGCATGAGGTTTTTTAAGTTCTAAACTAGCACTTAGGCAGATCTTCTTAATTGTTTGTAGCCTTTTTTTCTGCCTGGAATCAACAATATTTTGGTTTTACTGAAGCAAAATCTATTCTTTACCATTTTCCTCTACAAACTGATAGCAAAATGAATGGTAGCATTTAGAAAATCTAGACAAACACGCAAAGACACACTTACTCTTGCCTGTGGGATAATCTTTAAAATGAGGCAACATGTGATCTGATATTTACTGAGCAGGTTTTATTTTAGCAGACAAATAAGAGTGGCAGAATTCATAAGAAAAGAGATTATGTCATAAGAAATAACTGCCAAATTAATGCCATTCCCTGGCCATATCAACTATCAAAACTATTAATGTGGGTAATCGAAGAAATGATGCTATGTCTTCTGACATACTAGTGCACTGGGGATGGTGGATGACAAATGCAGTCTAAGATCAAAACTCTGGTCTGAAGACAGATGAAAATGTCTGCCAAACTCAGGAACAATTACTGTACTTATTCAGGCAAAACACCTATAAGTCCCTAAATAAAGAGAGCAGGACTACCCTAAAAGATTATTTCATGCAATTCTTGTATTTAAATGTAATACTTTAATAAAAACATGTTAACAATTTGGTTCCAAAAACATTTATAACAAAATAACTATAGTTCAAATAGCACCAAGTTGGCACCTAAATAAAATGACCAGACATTTAAAAAACATCATCACCATGTATTTTCTCAAGGCTCATGACAGTCCAGATTTTGCTACTATTGAGGCAAGTGAAAACAAAATCTCATTCTTACAGGCTGAGAAATGGCAGAACTGCAACTTCAGCTTTAGAAACATGAAAACTATTGCTGTTAGCACAACGGATGTTGTTGTATTTTAACCACAGCAATTTCTTTCATTTTTTTTGTCAACATTCCCAGAGGCATTACTTTACAGATTTTTGAAACACTGAGGTTATCAGTTCCTGCTCTGCTGTACTTCTGTATACAGCACTATTATTCAGATTTAAAATCTAATTTAGTTCTTTTACCTAGAAAAGCAAAACAATTCATACAACAGCCTTGACATGCTTACAGCAAAGAGTCAAGGTAAATTGTGCTGGAGTAAAATATTTTAGTATATATATAAAAAAAATAATTATCCAAGATGAAATCTTATTTAGGGATCACTTTTATTTAGATGTAAATACTAGCTCTAAAGCAGTTTTTAAATTAAGGCACCAAGAATAAAAGTGTTCTGAAATTTTAATTTAATCATGAGCTGCTTTGCATTTCTCTTACTAGTTTTCATGTACATCTGCTTCTAAATTCTATAATTAGAACAAAAGCACAGGAATTTCTGTGATGACCTCCTGCACTTCCATTTTTGACAAGGCTGCATTCCCAGATATTGGCCTGCAGCTCACATTAACTTCAGTATCAATTACTTCTGTGAGGTAAAGACATAGCTTAGAGAGAGATAAATATATTACACACTTGAAACATGAAGAGTTTAACAGAGCCATTGTAAAATTCAACTGTAACAAACAGACCCACATAAATTTATGAATAAATACTCCTGCATGTTGTAGATATGAAAATACACTTAGCTTTCATACTACTCATTTTTAGCCATAAAAATGGTATCAGTGTTATAAAAATGCCTGCTTGTTTACTTTCAGGGTAACGTTGACATTTTCATTCATCAAAAATCCATTTAGTGATACACAGTGCAAACACTATGCCTTGTAAACCAGATATGAACAGATACACAGATTCTTTAGCTGAAGTAGATTTTAGAATATTATTTAATTTGTTCTAAGGAATTTTAATATATCTTCTTTATTCACTTTGGTGGGGTAGCTAGGAAAAATGTGGCTGTGGTTTGAAAATCCAAGGAGTATTTTCACCAAGAAAAACTGGAGAAGTACATGTAGAAAATTGCTTTGTTTTACATGGTAAAATTCCACTTTTATCCCGGACTTAGTTTTATTTGTATTTTGATGTTTAGTCTTCTGTCACCTAATTACATAATTAATTATTTTTAACATTAGCAAACATAATATCAAAAGCAAGTAAAAATAAGTACTCTTAAGTCTGCTGTTAAACATTAAGGTACTGAAGGGCATAAAATTTAAAGGTTATTCAAGTGACAATTTGGTGCTGAAATAAAGAGCCAGTGCATTTCTGAAAACACAGTATTGAACCACTGTATTTCAGAAAGCATAAAAAAATTTGGATGTCTGGTAGTAGTTTGTTAAATCTGTGTGTATTCAGTCCACACATACAAAGTTGCCTGATTTACCAAAGGCTGAACAGAACAAAGAAAATCACCATTTTCACACATGACATCACATTTTTTGATTATTGAAAACTACTGTTTTGGAGAAGAATCGAGGAACAGGTCATTAAAGGGTTATAGCATAAAAAGATCTGATTGCCAGAAGGGACAGCAATTTTTAAGATTTAAATACGCAAAATGTTTTATTTAAAAATTATCTAGCTTTCTACTTTAAAAACTAAGACTGGTCAGAGGAATATTATTTCAGGCCCATATAGAAAAAAATATTATTTCTTAAACCACAAAGGGACAGTTTCACATAATGTCATGAATGGAACTTTAGACTTCAATAAAAGAGAAAAAAAATTCACTTTGTAATATGAACCTGTATCAAAGGTGGAAGAGAGACAAATATTACATGCTATCTGGATTGCCAGGCCAAGAGGGTAAATTTAAGAAAGAATTTCCTCTGGAGTTCATAAGTCTACTCTTTTATTTATTTATTTATTTATTTATTTATTTTATTTTTTTATTTTTTGTGGTTTGACTTCTTCCCTTCTGTTCCTCCAGCATGTTCAGAAAATTTTTAGAAAGGATATAAAACTCTGCTGAAAGCCCAGTCACAGAGCCAAAGGCAATTATACTAAGCACTGAACATATTTAAACTCTTAAAGCCAAAATTATTCACATCGTAGTCATTTCTGTCCTGCATTGTACAAAAAAACATTTAATACTTGATGTAATAATGAAGGAGTTCAGACTGCTTCTCTTTAGTTTTCTGCCACTATAAAGCATTAGTGGCATTGTTTTAAGGAAACATACTTCAGATTTTTACAAATTCCTTAGGAAAAAGAGAGGACATTACATTTTCTGTGTATTGCTTCTCAGCCGAGACTCTTAGAGCCCTATTCACTTCCTCAAAAGCACTTTACCTCAAAAATCATTCGCACTTCAGTAAAGTAGGTTGGGTACACATTTCTCCATCAGCAATCCACGCATCAGACCTCATTACAACATCAAGTGTTTTGAAAGCATGATTTGCTGTTTTATAACATATTTTGAAGTGACCTTTCTATATTTTTAGCCATAATTTGTAGGTACCATAACGTCTACAAGCTGGTGACATTTTACTTTGCAATTTGTTAATGTTTCACCAGACAAACCAGCTGGGATATTTTAAACACCATATTACCAGCTGTGCTCTGATCTAATTAAAAAAAAATATTACAAATGTTGGATACACTTTAAGTAAGTTTAGTTCATGGTGACTGTGGCTTGAGCTAAACATTGCTTCATGACATTCACACTCTTTGTAGACTTTGTGACACAAACAGGTTTCTATTCGTCTGCCTTCTCTAAAGTAGTTTGTTTGGTTTTGTTTCTGTCTTGGCTCTGTCATTGCTGTTGAGATCAGAAGAGATGGATGTGCCCGTTTTGCTTTCTTGACCTTCCGAATAAGCAGATGTGCCAGAAGTTTGAAAAGAACCAGTGCCAGCACTACAATGCATAGAGTTACACACACAAAAAAAGATAAAGAAAACTTTCTAAACCAAATTAAAAAATTTTTAAAAGTAACTTGAATGTATGGAAAATGAAAGGAAAATTAAGTAACATTTTCCTCATTTCCTTGATTTTGATTTTCTCAGCAAGAAGTCCTGTTTGAAACAGGCTGGATACAAGAGGACTGTAAACTAAGTGCACTGTCCAGAGAACCCACTGGGACTGCAGAACACTTCTTCAGAAAATTAATTTAAAAAAAAAAAAGTAGTCCTGTTTTCAGGTGGCACAGTGACCTGCGAATTACATCTGAGACACCTACAGTGCTAAAAAAAAGACAATGTTTCAGAGAAAAAATAAGTTTTCTAAATATGAAAAAAGCCTATAAGCCAAAATGGTTTCAGTGTTGTTCATGTTGCTACAGTACTGTGGTAGATTTGGCAAATTTTTTAAGGCACATCAGTAGTAATTCAACCAGAAGCATTAAAGAGAGTAATAAAACAACTGACCATCAGAAACACTTGCATTTTTTTTTGAACAGCAGAAAATTCTGCTGTGATGTGCTGTTTGAGACCACAGTAATGCAGAATCATATCCAATCCGTTTAGAATAGAGATATCTGAACAAACACAACTGTGCAATATTGTATTTCCATAACATTTTAAAGTCAATATGACACATCTTTTCCAATTATGAACACAACTGAATAAATAAATAATCATTAAAACTCTGCTAGTAAGATTTTCACTTAGCAGTGCCCTTCAATGTGCTTAATTCAGATGGGTGAGATTCATCTCCTCTTAAGTGCTTTGCCAAAGGTCATCTGATAAAGCTGTGCTAGAAGAATAATTCTAAACAGCTTATAACAGATATAGGCTGAACCTGAAATCATTATATTAATTTCCACTTATTTTTTGGAAATTCGGTTTTGTTTAATATTTAATCACTTCTTTCTAAAATAATTGTTGCAAACAGAAGAACCTAAAATCACAAATGTGTGTGCATAGCACTGTGTAGAGACTCTCATAATAAATATTAGGACAACAGTAATTTCTGAATATTTTTTCATTATTAAAAATGTCATTAAATCTGATAAAAAAAACAAACAAATGCCAGAACAATTCCTGTACAGAGGAAAACAAGCTTGTAGCAAAGATTAATGTTACAGGTCTTTCATAATACTTTAGAAATACAATAAATTTCATTTAGGAGGACTGCAGAAACGAATACAAGAGACTAGCATAATCCCAGAAAAACTTTGGTGTACAAATTACATAAATTATCACAAGAGTTCATTAGACTCACTCTTGGTGCTCTTTCATTTAAGCGTTTGGCAACAGCTGAATCACTAAGGATGCATCACTCCTATAGAAAATGGAATTACTACTGTTCAAAACCGAAAAAGAGTGGAATTTACCACAGAGAAAGCTGGTGGGTTTTTGTAAAGTGTTCTACTGCTTCCCTCTTTCAGCTTGCTGCTTCATTTCACTGGCAGCAACATTAATGGAATCTTCCTTGGTGGCGCTTGTATCAAAAGGAACCATTCTTCTCATAAGTACTAGAAATAAGTCAGACAGAAAGAGTGATTAAATGTCTTCAGAGAAAAACCTAAATTTTGCTGACCAACCATTAATATTTATATGAAACATACATTTCATTATACAATATTATCATTTACACAGAAAGTAATATGTAACTAATAAGTTTTCAATATTCATACTTCTAGGAACTGAGAAATTGACTTATTTTTCCAGAGAAACAGATTTTAGTACTATGCTATTAATAGTATAGTATTGTATACTATTTATTACTCTATAATAACATGATTCCTTAATCATAAAAATAAATATGTAAGAAAAGTGTTCCTTCCTGGTTGGCTGTAATAAACACCCAGAGGGCTATTTTTTAATAGTCCAGTAAAACTGTAGCAGTATATAACCAAAAGTTATTTAATAAAGAGCAAGTCCTCCTGATTAGCAGGAGTGAGTGATTTTCACTTTCAAGAGGAGAATGAAATCACTGTGTTTGGGACATTAGTAAAAAAATTAGTTATTATTTTTCAACATAAAGTTTTCATTACTGGTCCAAAAAGATGCTACTGTATGTTATTTCAATGGTATCTCCTATGGCGAGTATTCAAATTAAAGTGAAAAATCATAAAGGAACTAAATTGCTAAACTAAAGAAATTTGCCTTTTTCAAAATGATGATGTCATGTTTCCAATCATCCCAAGTTCTTATCCTTGAGCAGCATTAGAACATTCTGTTCTAGAATGGTGTCTTGCACCATCATGTTATGTCTTTTTACTTTTAATTGTTATAATTTATAAATGTCAACACTAATTGTCTTAAGAACTTATGCATAATATACATACAAGAACTTAGAGGAATAAAGACAGACATCAGCATATATCGCAGGAGTTAATTGTTACGACAGTAAAATCAACGTTCAGGACAAACTTGGTTTTATTCAACCATGATATCATTCCTACTATATGCCACGTTGACACAAAAGTGTTGTGTATCAGCAGAACCAAAGGGTCAGAAAAGTCTCTGATCCCAGCTACAGAAGCTGGGAAAACTGATGGCTATTTTCTTCTCCATAAAGTCACAGCTCATGAAGCCTGGAACATAAATTCCCAACAACAATAGAAAGCTTGAAAGCCATATGGCTTCTGGGAAACCATCCAGGTTAAAACCTTGAAGCGATGAACTGTACAAAGAGAAAGGCAGGACCCAACTCACAAAGCTAATGCAAAGCATGTGTAACACTAGGGACCTTTGTAATACAAAATCTAAGAAAAATACAGTGGTCATGAAAAATAATTTCTGAGGATCATTCTTTAGATAACAATTAGTAGTGACTTTTCAGAGCAACAGTTCAGGTCTTATAATAAAACAGACTGCAACCCATGTCTTAATGAATGCTTCCTTGTGAAAATTATTTTATCAGTTAAACTTCTCCCTAAGAAAATGGGAATAGAAATAAAAGATCAGTCCCACAGGGTCTTTAAAATAGTTTGATAGGAAAGCTGTTATAATTGTAGAAATCATACCAGAAACTTGAAGATCAGACATAAAACAGCATTAATTACTTTTCCTTTTAACTGCCATCTGCATTGGCAACTTTTAAATA
>NW_008632305.1:0-1094 GCF_000691845.1 Merops nubicus
CTGCGTCTCGTTGCTCCACACCTTCTCTGTCAAGCTACCAAGAGTGGCTGCAGGGGCGTGAGGCACTTTGCTCTCAGGCCCTCTCAAGGTCCTGGCTCATTTGGTGGGCACATGGTAGGAGGATCCCTACACTTGCTGCTGCCCTTTGCAGCACTCTGTCCATCCAGCTTCCCCTCCTGTGGGGCTTTAGAGTGTTCTGCCACCTGGCACACCACCGACTTCTTCCTCTTCTTGGGTGGGATGTTGTCCCACAGGGAGGTCTCTTCTGTCCAGGGGTTCCAGCCAGCCCAGGGCACTTGGCTTGCTTGCCACCTGCCTCGCCCAATGCGGGCAGCACCCAACAGGAGGTGATGTCCAGCAGCAGCGACAAGTGGGTCACAAGGAGCAGGGGAGAAATCTCCATGGGACTCACTGCAGCCCAGTGTGGAGGACTGCTGCCTTGCCTCTTGATTCCCCTTGGGGTCTAGCAAGGGGGAACGTCACCACTGCCTGAAGAAGGGGTCACCATCCCCCAGCCTGATGCTCACTCCTTAGGGCAGCCACCCTCTGCCACGTGCTCTGACAGGTCAGAGAGATGGTTGAGGAGGGCAGTCAAGCTGGCGCTGCTTTGGGGACATTTGGGAGCGTGTCCTTGCTGTCCATGGTGTCAAGCCAGGGGAGTGTGTGGGTGATGTCCCTGGAGAATGACTGCTTCTCCTGAAACTGCGGGGTGTCACCTGTCAACTTAGGAAAGGCCTTGGCAAAGGCACCTGGCCACAGCTCAGGTAGATCCACGGGCTTCTCTGGGGATGCTGGGGTGGCCACCCCTGCTGAAATAAAGCCCACTCAGCCCCAGGATGATTCAGGCATTGCTGAGCATAGAACACTTGCCCACGGGATCTGCCACACTCCCCAAACTCACCTCTGGGCTTTGTCTCTATTGTTTGGTGCAGCGGAGACAGGGCTGGCCAAGGGGAGACTGGCAGGGGGGGAACTGTCCTTGATGACAACCACATGGCTGCCAGAGGTGTCCGATGGCTTCTGGGTGCTGCTGGGCAAGGGGTGGAGCAAAGGTGTGCCCTGCAGCCCTTGCTGAGCCGTGGGGCAGTGTGACG
>NW_008632305.1:1198-2292 GCF_000691845.1 Merops nubicus
CCCAGGCCCTCGCCGGCTGTCCCCAGCCATGGGCAGATGGAAAGGCAGCAGGATGAGATCTTGGCAGGCAGAGACAGCCCTGGGGGTTTCCTGGAGGGTAGGAGCAGCAGGAGGGGCGGGGCCCTGCTGCTGGATCTGCCGTGGTGGTTGGTCAAGAGGAGGTTTGCAGGGTGCCAACAGCATTCTGGAGGATCCCTCCCCATTGCAAACGTTCCAGCATCACCTGCTGCAGCCAGCCTTGCAAGGGCTTGATCTTTCCTACCACAACTTCTCATCCCAATGATTTCTCATCCTGACAATGATCTCTTGTTTTTAGTACTGATTTCCCATCCCCATCATGGTTTCCCAGGTCGGTGATGGTCTTTTTGGACAGTAATTTTGTGTCAAAGGGGAAGGGATGGGACTGGATCTGCTGGCCCTGCAATGCCAGGGCCAAATACATGTGTGTGCTGCCTCATCTTTCCTGATGGTGGAGATGGGTGGGGGTCTTGGGGCACTTTTGGGTTGTCTTTGTCCTCCCTTCTCTCTGCTCTGGGCCAGAGCTTCATCCTGGTCTTGCCTTTGGGGGTGCTACATCTTTCCCTGCTCCATGCCACAGGGGCAGCTCTGTTTCCCTCAGGACTAAGAGCACAGAGCTCTGGTGCAGTCGCTGCAGCAGCCTCTGAATATGAGGCTCTGTCGCTGGGCACCAGCTGCCTGAGGCAGAGAGAAAGAGCGATGAAGCCAATCAGGAAAAGTTACTGTACATTCTGTCAGAGTCCATCATTTTGCTCTGGACTGTTCGATTTGCACTCTAAATCAGTTTGGAAACAGGTTCCTTGTTTCAAAAGGAAGAAGCTGAACCCTGTAGCTCCACAAGGGGCTTGTATCTGGTGTTTTGAACAGGACTGTTGCCTACAGAAACAGTCCTCCTGCTCCCAGGCCCCATGTCCCTCTCTTGTGCTGGTGTCTTTCTGGTGCCCGTGCATCTGCACAGTGAACAAGACCAGGGAAATCGAGGAGAATGACAGATGGCACTCTTCTGTCTCTGCTGAACTAGTGTTAAGCTCAGTTGGTTTCCCTGGTGGCTTCAGTGAGTAGGTACAGAAGCACAT
>NW_008632306.1:0-214 GCF_000691845.1 Merops nubicus
AGCCGGCCCCGCTCCCCCCCGCAGACACCAATTTGTTTTATGGCAGTGGAGGAAATTGCCGCCCCGGTCCCGAGCCAGGAGCCGTTTGAAGTGTCCTGCCCCGGGGGTGGGAGGGGCCTTGGCCGTCCCTCTGTCCCCCAACCTCATCCCGGGGCCTGAGGGGGACATCCCTCCTCCTCCTCCTCAGTCCCTCAATCTCCCTGGTCCTGGCGGG
>NW_008632307.1:0-1524 GCF_000691845.1 Merops nubicus
GCTCCCCATCCCCGTGTTCCCCTCGCCCCAGCTGCGCGGCCGGGGCCGGTCCTGACCTGCTCCTTCTCCTTCCCCTCTCCAGTTTGTGGAAAGCGACGATGACGAGGAGCTGCTGTTCAACATCCCGTGAGTTCGCTCCCCGGGCTCTTCGGGCGGCCTTTTGGCTGCTGCAGGGGGGCTCCCCATCCCCGTGTTCCCCTCGCCCCAGCTGCGCGGCCGGGGCCGGTCCTGACCTGCTCCTTCTCCTTCCCCTCTCCAGTTTGTGGAAAGCGACGATGACGAGGAGCTGCTGTTCAACATCCCGTGAGTTCGCTCCCCGGGCTCTTCGGGCGGCCTTTTGGCTGCTGCAGGGGGGTAGAAGATGACAGCTCGCATCCGGCAGAGATGAGGCTGTAAGTCAAACCAGCGTGGACTTTGCAGGAGCCCCAGGGGCACTGGTGGGACTGGTGGCTGATAAAAACAGCAATTTTCACACTGCCTGGCATCCTGGCACCCAGCGAGGTGCTCGGTGTGGGAGCTCTGCAGCAGCTCAGGTGGCCCGGGGGGGGACAGAAACCGTGGCTTGTACAGGGCCGAGCGTGGCCACTTGCTGCCTTTTCCCTAGAGAAACAGGGCACTGGTTTTACCTGGAACGTTTGGTTGAGCCACGAGCTGTGCTGTGAAGACACCGCCCTGCGAGCAGCTGCAGCAGGATCAGGGGGGGTTAGGTTATGCCTGGGGGGAGCTCTGGGGCCTGGGAGGGTGGGACACGAGTGACAGTGTCCTCCAGCTGGGTGACATTTGTCAGGCTCTCTGCAGCAGTCCTGCTGTACGCAGCCTTGTGACCTGTGCTGGCTCCTGAAGGGAGAGAGATCCTTCTGAATACTGCCTTTTTTTGTTTTAAATGAGTGTTGAGTATGCAGCAGTTCTTGCCTGGAGGGGGAAATGACACCTTTATCGAGGCAACACTGTCCCCTGTGCTCCACAGACAGGGCTGGGACCCACACGTGCAGGTGCCTGGCCCTGGTGTTGGGCTGTGCTGCTCCATCGTCCTCCCGGGCAGAAGCACCAGTGCTGAATTTGGCCGTAGCTGTCATTAATTCTCTGCTGTTAATTACCTGGTACCCAGCTTTCTGCTGGGGCAGCTGTGCCCCTGTTTTGCTCTCCAGCATCTTGGTTTCTTTGTGTGCCCAGGCGTGCTGGGATCTGTATCTCCCCCTTTGGTCCTGGCTCTTCCCTGGGCTCCAGGAGCTGGGTGTTCTGGAAGGTGCTGATGTGTTGTGGCCGCGTTGGTGTTTTCCCCCTGAGAAGACAAAACAAATCCAGTGTCTTAGTGTTGAGAAGACTGCAGGCGGTGCTGAGGGATGGGGAGGGAACCAGGGAGCTGGCCTTGGGGGGTAGCAGCTTCCTGGGTCTCCCCCCTCTCTTTCCAGGTTCAAGAACATTCCTCACATGTCCTTCGACGACGCCGGCAGGGACGCGGAGCAGACGTTCAGCCTGAGCCGGGACCCGGGGGGCGAGCTGGAGTACCCCACCAAGTATGGC
>NW_008632308.1:0-678 GCF_000691845.1 Merops nubicus
GCCTGGAGGATAGAATTAATCCCTGGAGTCTTGAGTGCCTCCTGCTCTGCCTGCTGGGCTGTGAGCTGCCCCTGCCCGGGGTAGGGTTACCCAGGGTGGGGGTGGGCGCCGGGGGGGCAGCATGGCTGTTTGGGGGGCACCTTTGGGTACCCCCCAGAGTGTGCCAGGGCAACAGGGGGTCACTAGCTGGGAGCCCTGGCACTGGGGCAGGGTGGGAGCAGGAGAGGATGGCCGAGGACCTGCAGGGCTGTGTGAGATGAATCATAGAATCCTTTAGGTTGGAAGGGACCTCCAAGATCATCAAGTCCAACCATTAGGGCTCTAAAGTCCTCTGCTAAAACAGATCAGAATCTGTCAGGGTTGGCAGGGACCACAAGGATCCCCCAGTTCCAACCCCCCTGCCATGAGCAGGGACACCTCCCACTAGATCAGGCTGCCCAGCGCCTCCTCCAGCCTGGCCTTAAACCAAGCTGTGGGCAGAGGTAAAGGTGTCAGCTCCCGAGCAGGAGGCAGAGGCACTGAAAGAGCACAGAGCAGTTCACCTGTTGATCTGAGACTATTCCTCCCCTTGAACCCCTCACTGCTGTGTCTCCTTGGCAGCAAGGGAGCAGGCAGGTCTGGTTTTAGCACGGGCAGCTGTGGAGAAGTGACTTGCCTGAGAATATGGTGGGGGGGGGG
>NW_008632308.1:719-3723 GCF_000691845.1 Merops nubicus
TGGGGGGTCAGCACAGGGCTGACCCAAGCCCCTGCCACGGGGGGCCTGGTAGATCTGCAGCCCTGCTGCAGAGGCTGCCTGTCGATCCTGAGCTGTTCTGGGTACCTCTGCACATCTCAGGCAGCATCTGGACACAAAGTGCTGTTCAACACACTTTATAGGCCCCTGAGTTATGGAAGGGCAGTTTGGAAACAGACACAAGGGATTTTGTGACCTCGGGGATGGGGTATGAAGCAGGGATGTGGTGGGCAAGGGTACTCGGCTTGGGCTTGCTCTGCTTTCTCTGTGCTTGCTGGCAATTTTTGGGTGAATAAGGACAAGTGTAGCTCCCCTCACTGTGCCGTGTGTGGGCATGCCTAGAAGCAGCTTGCTTACACTGATTTGCATCTATATCTACCTGACACTTACTCCTCTTCTATAGACCTTTAAAGAAAATGGTATTTTCACTTGCTGACGCAAAAAACAAAGCTCATTTGGGAACTTGGCTGCCTGCAGGTCCCTGTCCTACATCCCCAGCACTCCTGCAGTGCTGCCTTCTTCCACTGGCATCCCCAGGATCAAGCACCACAGCAGAGAGTCCACCCATCTTCAGGCACCCCGTGCCCTGCCAGAGCTTTCCATCCCCACCCACCACCAGCCTGGTCACCCTCGGCTCATTCCTACCTCTCTTGTGACCTTTGGGAATACCTTTTATTTTGCCATCTCCTTCTTATTTGCTTGTCCAGGCATTGGTCTGGTGAGTTCCTGGCTTTGGGGTCTGCGTGTGGTGCCTGGCTGCCTGGCAGGAGAAACCAGGCAGCTGTTTGTTGAATTCTTACCTCAGTTTGTCACAACACCGATTTATTCATCCCCGCAATGCCACCAAGCTCACAGGAACCTGCATCTTGGAGGTGTCTGCTGCTCTGGTGAATTTTCTGACCAGCAGGTTTGAGCAGTGTGTGGGTGATGAACTACTGATGTACGCCCACACAAACTCAGTGTGCTCTCAGTAAATGACAGAAGTGTTGTGGGTATAGGCAGTAACCAGAGCTTTTCTGGCTAAAAAGCAAGCCCACCCCTCTAATCTCATTACCAATCAAGTTCTGACATTTTTCCTTCTGAATTATCCGTGCAAACTCTCTTGGTCTTTTCTCTGTGGTGGATGTTTAGTGTGTGGTTGTGCTTGGAGCAGAGTCCTGGATCCCAGTGCTGCTGTGGCTCTCTGGCTTGGAGAAGACCCTGGGCATTGCTGGATCCCCCATGGGTCAGCCCCTCACCCACTTCCCAGGCACATACCCCACGTCTGGGTGCTCTGAACTCCGTGGCAAAATATCTGTGCCTGCTTGTCTTTGTGCCCTGCTTGGCACTGCATGTGAAATTCCTGTTGGAGCGGGACGTAGGAGCGCTGTGTGGGAAAGCAGAGCACTGTGTGGTGAATAAAGGGGTATTTACAAAACAAGGGGGTTTGTTACAGCTCCACGCAGACTTTATACCAGACAGTGGTGCCAGCATTCCTAGGAATCAGCAAGCAGAAAGGCTATTCACAGGCAGAGTCAGCTGATTAATTTAGTCACTGACAATAATTCTTATGGACAAGCATTCTGGAAAACAGTATTTAGGAAATAAACCCAACAGTCTTCTTTAAGAATCTGAGAGCTGTTAAGGAAGGGGAGTAAAGTCACTTCATACTTTTCGTTATGTGATGCTTCTAAAGCACAGAGGAATCACCTTCTCTCAGTTTGAGCATTTGTGCATATCTTGCTGCAGGAACCAGAACTAGTGCCTGCTGTCTTGCAGCTTTGACTGGTTGTGCTGATGGGTTCAGCTCTTACAACATCTTTGCCTGCAGTCTATCAAAGTTTCATATTTCTTCTTCCAGATTTTCACCTATAACTCTACATCTGTACCCCCAGTGTGCTCTTCATCCTGCGTGGTGCTCCTCTGATGTCCCCTGTTATCTCAAACTTCTGTCTTTTAGTTTTAAAACTTTCCTGCTCTAGCCCCTCACTCACACTTTTCCTTTGTGCTCTTCCCCTGCGGCCCCCCCACCAGCTCTCTGTCCAAACGTTAACAGCTTCAGCCACCAGTTCTCCCCACGGATATCTCCCTGTACAGCTTCTTCTGTTCCTGGTGGGTTTTCTTTTCAGTCTTGATAAAGCTGCTTCCCTGCCTGCCTTTTTGTTTTCCAGATCTGTGCTGTGGTTTCTGACACCAACTTGTTGTGCCCTGGTTTAGCTTGTTTAAAACCTGCTCGGAACCATCATTGACTCTTAACATCACAAAAAACAACGGCTCCCTGGGGTCTCTAAGTGCTACTGTAGTGCAAACAGAGAGATAAAATTCATCATCTTGCTGGGGCATATTTCTGATGTCCTAAGCTAGCAATTTCCTGGCTCTCAGTGCGTGGGTTTTCCAGAGAGCTGTATTGTAGTCACTTAGCAACCAGAACTCGCTTCTGAAAGCAAAAAATCTTGGGTGGGATGTTTTTTTTTTTGTAATTTTGGTTTCTAGAACCTTAAAATGAAGAGCTGCGTGCTCAGGAAATGAATGAAGTGCTCGGAGGGCTGCAGAGTGAAGACCCCCTGCTGCTTTGTGTGCTGGCTCGGGGGCAGTTTTGCTCCCCCTGGTTCTGGGTGGGACAGTGACTCCCTTGGTGCCGCCTTTTCCACCTCATTTTCAGAAGTCTAGTGAACTCCTCCTATGCTCAGTGAGAACTTTGGGGCTCAAAAATCTGGAAAAATCCTTTTCTGTGCTGCAGACTTGGGCAGCCTCCGGTGCACCCAAAAACCCACCCGCCCTTCCTCCAGCAGCCGGCGCTTCCAGCTCTCCCCGGCAAGTTCTGCAATGCAGCTCCGAGCGATCGATGCCACCGGCTGTGGCGTAGGGGGACGGAAAGTGTGGGGACAGCACAAACCCGATTGAATTGCGGCATAAAAGAGCGCGGGCGATTCTCCCGATCGCATTATTCAGCTTTGCGTTTATTTAATTAAACCTCGGCGTTTTCTAATTAAAACGCAGCCCCTGC
>NW_008632309.1:0-239 GCF_000691845.1 Merops nubicus
CATGGCGTTTAAAGCCACCCCGGTGCCCTGCGCCATGCCAGGGTGGGGCTGCCCAGCGCGGCCCCCGACTGCTCACTAATTAATATAATTACTGTTGCCCATAGCGGGCAGGGCTGGATCATGCACCATCCTCAGCCCTTCCCTGGGAAAGGACAAGGGGGAATCATCACTCGTTTCCCTCTCACTCAGGGCTCATCAAGTCGTTGCTTCATTAACTCAACCTCCCAACCACCCATTGC
>NW_008632310.1:0-529 GCF_000691845.1 Merops nubicus
GCGGGGCACCTCCCCTCACCCCAAACCCCGCGGTTATAACTCCCCACATCCCGCGTGGGTGCGGAGGTTTCCAGGCGTTGGGGTTAATGCTGGTGGGTTCTGGAAGGTGGGGAGGGAGCGGAGCCCGGCCTGAGGGGGTCAGTGGTGTAGGGCTCCTTCTGCTTCAGTGGTGGCCTCCCCGGGGCTGGGGGGGAAATGGTAAAATAACTTCTCCTGAAGCTGCTGAGGGGAGCTGGGCAGGTGTACAAGGAAGGTTCGGCGTCAGCGCTGCCTAAACCTGGCCTGTGAAGGGTGTAACTGAGAATCCAGGGGAAGTTCTGGAGTTCGAGGGCCTGTCAGAAAACTGGGGACAGGCCTTTTAGCATGGCCTGCTGGGACAGGGCAAGGGGTGCTGGGTTTAAACACAAAGAGGGAGATTTAGACTAGAGAGAAGGAAGAAATGTTTGACACTGAGGGTGGTGAGCCCCTGGCCCAGGCTGCCCAGAGAGGTGGTCGCTGCCCCATCCCTGGAACCATCCCAGGGGAGGTT
>NW_008632310.1:813-3167 GCF_000691845.1 Merops nubicus
AATATTGGGTAGAATTTCTGGTGAGGCCTTGGCTCAGGCTGCCCAGGGAGGTGGTGGAGTCACAAGCCCTGCAGGAGTTCAGACAGCATGTAGATGTGACACTTGGGGGCATGGTTTAGTGGTCATGGTATTGTTTGGTTGATATCTTGATGATCTTAGAGTTCTTTTCCAACCTTGATGCTCCTATGAAGTCAGCAAACATCAAAAGCTGTTCCTACCAATCCAGGAGCTGACCCAGCTCTACAGCTCTGTGCATCTAACCAGCTTTCCTCATCAGGTTGCTGGTAACTTCCACAGAGCAGCCGTCTGGCGTAGGGAATGTGTCCCTGAACGTCCTCCCCACCCCTCTGCCACTCTCTGGAGAAAAGGGGGAAACCTCTGCCTGGGGCCTGTGCCAAGGAACACATCTCCATCTCCACGTGCATCCTGTTGGCAGGGCTGTCAGAAGGCGTTTTGTATCCCTCGCCCCTCACAAGGCCACTTTCTGTTCCCTTAAGCACCTGCATAATTTGAATCCTTTTCAGCACTCCTCATCAAGAAGGGAATTTGTTGCAGGGAGAAGGGGCCCGATTCATTCCCACAGCCTCAAACATAATCCCTGGGCTACTGGCCACATGACTCCTGGGGCAGCGTGCCACCTGCTTCCCTTCTCCCCTCCAGATTCGGGGCTGCTCAGTCCCTGTCAAACGGGCCCTTTGTGCAGCCTCCCCGCGGGACCCCACAAGGTCCCCCGCAGGAATTCGTGCTATTCAGGAGAAAAGACAAAGGGGAGGGTTGTCCACGCTCTGATTCGTGTGGAGCACAGAGGGATTGTCTCCAGGGAGGGTTGCACAACCGGGCAGCCTGCAATTCACCCCCTCCCCTGCAGAAGAAACAGCTCTAACAGCCAGGGCTCACTGCTGTATTTAACTTAACATCCCAGCTAATGGGTTTGTTTCTTCCCTTACACAAAGGCTGTGTTACTTTTGGCAAGAGAAGAGAGGAAGGATACTGGGGAATGTCCCGAAGTCATTTGAGATGATCTCCTGGGAGGATCTCCACTGAAGTGAGGTGGCCAGAGGCTCCCAGCCCCAGAGAATAAGTGTTTTCAGAGGCCTTGCCAACACAAGTTCATGCACAATGGGCCCTAATGAACCCAGAGTGAATCTTCTCCCGTTTTTGGAAGACAAAAGAGTGATTGTGTGCAGTGCTGCCTATCCCAATTTACTGCCTTTTGACACAGATTTGGGTGACTTTCTGGCTTGCAAACCTCATTGTTGTCTGAAGCTACTTCCACAGACCCAGGGGCTCTCCAGCACCCTCCATGCCCCACGTTCCCTCTGGAAATTCTCACTGCCTTAGAAATAAGGGGGAAAAAGCAGAGCTGGGATAATGAATGAATAATTTCTTTCCATTTCCATTTCCATTTCTCTGTCCTACTGCTGCTTCAAGAGGCAGGTCTGGGGCTGAGTTTTCTTGGGCAAATGGGAGTCACAGAACCATAGAATTGTTTAGGTTGTTAGAGACCTTTAAGACTGAATCCAGCCATTCCCCCAGCACTGCCAGGTCCCCACTGCCCCACATCCCTCAGCACCACATCTCCACAGCTTGGAAACCCCTCCAGGGATCTACATGGGCTCTACTGTTCTGGGACAGCTTCAGGCACACTACAGGAGTCCCATGAGCAATGGAAGAACACACAGCAGACACAAAGAGGTGTGGCTGGTGACAGAAGCTGCTTGGCCACGTTTCAGGTGGGGAACAATGAGAGCCTGAACATACAAAGGGAAGCCCAGAAGAAGTTAATGCCTTGGGGGGGGAAAGTCTGTTACTGGTAGAAGTAGCACAGAGCAGAAGGAGCTGAGTGACACTGAACTCTGCACCATGCCCATGAGCACTACCCTGGAGTCACAACGTTCCAGGGGCTCTCCAGTAAGGAAATTTAAAAATACTTAAGCAATGAAGATGATGTAGGAAAATTGGGTCTGGGCATGCTCACATCTTAGACAGATTTGTCTGAAAGTGATTTGCCTTGTTCCTCCCAGTGTTTTGTACCCAAGTACATTCTCCTGTGTGAGCAGCACTAATGCCACACTGCGTGGTGAAAGGTGTCATGCCAAGAGCACGTGGCAAATGTTGGTACAGGTGGTTTTGTTTTGCAAAACACAACAGATGTTGGTCCACAGCCAGTTGAATGTAAGCTGACGTGTGCCCAGGTGGCCAAAAAGGCCACCAGCATTCTGGCTTGGATCAGCACTAGTGTGACCAGCTGGACTGGGCACTGAGGAGGCCACACCTCAAAGCCTGGATTCAGTTGTGGGCCACTCACTCCAAGAAGGACCTTGAAGGGCTGGAGTCTGTCTAGAGAAGGGCAA
>NW_008632310.1:3304-7721 GCF_000691845.1 Merops nubicus
GTTCGGGCTCTGCTCCCAAGGGACAAGCCATAGGACAAGAGAAATGGCCTCAAGTTGCACCAGAGGAGGTTTAGATTGGACATTAGGAGGAATTTTGTCCCTAAAAGGTTTATCCAGGGCTGTGCCAGGCTGCCCAGGGCAGTGGTGGAGTCCCCACCCCTGGAGGGGTTTCCAAGCTGTGGAGATGTGGGGTGAGGGACACGGGGCAGTGGGGACCTGGCAGGGATGGGGGAAGGGTTGGACTCCATGACCTTAAAGGTCTCTGCCAACCAAAACAATTCTCTGATTCTATGACATCATTATCAGGAAAATGTTGTGATCAACGCTTCTCCACGAGCACAAAGGAGGAGGATGATGGCACAAGATGGTGGGGGAACCCTGATCTGGTACCCAGAGGAAGGAGCCCCTCCCCTGACAGCCCCTGCTGTGAGTTAGGGGCTCCCTGCCCACTGCCCATGAGTCCCAGACATGTTGTTAGAGAGGGAAGCAGGAGTGCTCACAGTTGGTTTTGAAGGTCGAGGTGTGACACGTGCTCCAGGTGCTGAAGGAACCCCAGGAGTGGAAGGTTTGTGGCTGTTGTGCTCACTCTGCACCACCTCAGTGCTTCAGACTTGCAACTGCTACCAACAAGTGCCTGGGGGGAAAAACAACAAAAATACCAACCCCAAAACAAACCTCAAAGTAACTAAACTAAAACTTCATCTGCTTTTAGAGAAATAATAATAATAAAAAAGAGCCTTCAACTCCTTCTCAGCTAGAACCCCACCGACCAGAGATTTGTATAATTTCATCTTAGATAAATTCCCCCTTTTTCCTTCCCTTTAAGTTCAGTGATTCACAGTTCTGTCCTCCAAGACAGTGATGAAACTGGCTGATGCTTCACCTGGAGAAGATTCCTAGTGAGAAAAGATTTAAAACAGGTCCTTAAGTCTTCTAAAACATTGATGTAGGTGATGGTTTGCTGGTGAAACAAGAGCCCCCAAAATAGATTATGACCTTTTTCTTGCAAAAGTGAGGAAGACTGAATAAATAACTTGCCAAAGTGGTTAGATTTGTTAGAAAGAACATTCTGACTATTTAAAAAAATCTATTTTATTCATTTATATAAAGAAAAAAACCTGGAAACTATAAGTACTTCTTTACCTTTCACATCCTTCTTCAGAGCTGAAAAAGAGACTGAAGAAAGTAACATTATTTCACAAGAGTAGATTTTTTTTATTATTATTATTATTTCATTGTATTGAAAGAACTGTATCATGAGAAAAAATGAAATAAACCATTCAGGCCAAGTTTTCAACAAAAACTGAAAATGACTGCTTTCATTTATCCATGGTACAGACTAGAAAATAGTTTCATCCCTCCAGACTGAGGTTAGGGAGAGAAACATCCACAACCAAATTCTCCTCTGTGTGTCCATATGGACATACACCATAAAAAAAAACTTCCAAGGAGTCAAAACTCACATGGTTATAAATACCAGAAGGTGATCATGAACTACTCACACACTTTATTCTTGTACTTAGTACCAGCATCAGTGGAGCCCTAACTGGGTTGTAGGAACTGTGATGTCAACACAGCAAAACTCTTCCAGGCAACGTTCTAAGCTCAGAACATCACTTTGCCTTTGCAGACACATTTTCCCTTCCAAGGAGTCAAAACTCACATGGTTATAAATACCAGAAGGTGATCATGAACTACTCACACACTTTATTCTTGTACTTAGTACCAGCATCAGTGGAGCCCTAACTGGGTTGTAGGAACTGTGATGTCAACACAGCAAAACTCTTCCAGGCAACGTTCTAAGCTCAGAACATCACTTTGCCTTTGCAGACACATTTTCCCTTCTTCAGTGAGAACGTTTCACGGGGAAAAAAAAAACAACTAAACCAAATAAAAATGTTGTTTTGGAATAAATATTCAGAGCAGAATGCTAAATGGGATCATGGCTTCTGCCAGCTGCTCACCTGGTGGCCCTGTACCACCTGCCCAGTGACATCATCCCATTTTCCTTTAGCCATGAAATCCAGGATAACCTTCCCTGCTTCCTTTAGCCATGAAATCCAGGATAACCTTCCCTGCTTCCCTTAGCCATGAAATCCAGGATAACCTTCCCTGCTTCCTTTAGCCATAAAATCCAGGATAACCTTCCCTGCTTCCTTTTCTGGGCTGAACTTTCAGGGAGTAAGCAGCCCTAGGGAACAGGGAGAGGGAGGGAGATGCAACTGCACTGAACAGCTTTATTTTGGTATCTAAAAAAAGAGTGAAAAAGATTTTTTTTCTATATTTTTTAAGCTATAAATTCTGCACCACAGGCCCCAACGTACTTAGGAGAGCAGGGCCAGTGAATCTTGGAAGCCAAGTGTCCCATCCAGAGCATTTTGTTGGGCAGCCCTTCTAAGAAGTTTGGATTTTATCCACGACAGCCCCACAGGTTGAACTTGGAAGAGAAAGCATCGATTTCTCTTCTTCCCCAAATACCATTTTCACAAGAAAAGGCAAAGCTCAAAAAACGGGAAGGTAATAAAGTTAAAAAAAACAAACAAATCCAGACACTAAACCACAAAAACACTCCCTCCAACCTAGCAGCCATTTTGTTATTTGTTGAACCTAGATGACACACATCTATTACCACGTTTTTAAGGTTTCCCTACTCTACAGCTACAAGATACAGCAACTAAATTCTGAAACAAAAGAAACACATTCTGAAAAAACCAACAGTTGATCAAATCAAAGGTAAACACTCAGAACAGCATGGATGAGCATGGCTGTACCATTCGAGTAGAAATAAAGAAAAATAAACTTAAAACAGCCTTGAAACTTCTACTGATTAGCCTTGCTTACATGAATTTAAAAAAAAAACAAAGAGGTTTTCAGATTTTATACACCTTTTTTTTTCTTCTCTCAACCAGATCCATCTCCTCGCAACGGGTCGGAAGGTGGCACCTGCACTCCTCCATGTGGAGGGAGGGAGGGAGATGGTTTGGGGCTGGAAGGGGGGCCCAGGGGCCAGGTCCCCTGCTTCACTCAGAACATGCAGTTCATGCACTTGACGGCCTTGCTGCCGTAGTCGATGCACTCGGGGCCGATGCACTCGCAGCAGGCGTTGTGGAACCAGCGGTACTTGGAGGCCCCCATGGACTCGCAGGAGATCTTGCACTGGTGGATGGACATGCAGTCGTCGAAATACACCACCGTGCACATGTGCTCTGCAGGGAGACAGGGGGAAAAGCTTTGGGGTAAAAGGGCTGTGGGTATTTCTGAAAGGTTAAGGGGAAAGCAGTTCTGCCCCACGCCGCCGCGGAAAGCGTGGAGTTTAGAGGAGTTATTGAAAACCCACCAAACTCCATTTATTTAGGTGTCTTAGGGGGGCTACAAGAAAGCTGGGGAGGGACTTTTTAGGATATTGAGTAACAACAGGACTAGAGGGAATGGGGCAAAGCTGGCAGTGGGCAGATTCAGGCTGGATGTGAGGAAGAAGTTCTTCCCCATGAGAGTGGTGAGACCCTGGGATGGGTTGCCCAGGGAGGGGGGTGAGGCCCCATCCCTGGGGGTCTTTAAGGCCAGGCTGGAGGAGGCTCTGGGCAGCCTGATCTAGTGGGAGGTGTCCCTGCTCATGGCAGAGGGGTTGGAACTGGGGGATCCTTGTGGTCCCTTCCAGCCCTGACAGATCCTGATCTGTTTTGGCAGAGGACTTTGGAGCCCTGGTGGCTCGGTGGTTGGACTTGATGATCTTGGAGGTCCCTTCCAACCTAAAGGATTCTATGATTCTATGATAAATGTTCCCTCCCCCCAACCCCAACTCCACAACATTCTGCAGCCACGTTAAACCACAGAGCTAGAGAATCCCATTTTCCTCAGCTTAGAACCACACACTTGTTTTTCCTTTTTCTTTTAGCAACACCACCAGCTTTACTATGAAAATTAAGAGCCCCGTTCTGCCTGAGCGTGGAATTATTGTTCTAACATCTACAGATTACTCAAAATGCCACAAGGTTTGTGCTGTGACCTCAATCTCGAGCTGGGACGTTTGCCACAGCTATAAAACAAAAACATCCCTGCCCAGTCTCCTTCCAGCTCTCCAAGCTGACAAGATTCTACCAACTAATTCTGTGCTGACCGTGTGGTTGCACTGTCACTTTGCTCGTCCTCCAAAGACCCCTGGTTGCATCAGATTCTCCCCAGCATAACCTGGGCAGCACTTTGGGGCAAAGCACAGCTGAAGCTGCCTGCAAGCATGAACGTCTCACTCGCAGACATCAGACAGATCTCTGAGCAGGAGAGGTCAAAGGGCCTTCCAGCCTATTCCTGCTTCCAGTGCAGGGATCCAGGAGAAACATTCTGACCTACATTCCAGCGTGGATTAGAAAAACGTCATCCAGACGTAATGGAAGCAGTGCAAGGTCCTGCACCTGGGGCA
>NW_008632311.1:0-8026 GCF_000691845.1 Merops nubicus
TTTCCCCCTTTCCACCAGCATTGTCCTTTAGGGGCCTATTGCAGGCAGGAGGCGGATAGGAAGGCTGGGGCTGCTGCCGTTCCAGGAGGAGGAGCTGGGCTGATGGGTGACTGACGGGAGCCGCATCCTATGGCCGCTGGGCGCCGGGCGCCGCCTGGGCGGTCCCGCCTGGGCCGCAGCCTCTCTGAGGCGATGGGCGGGGTGGGGGGGGACGACAAGGTTTGGCGAAGGTTACAGCTGAATGCAGAAGTGACACGAACTGGCACTTCGTTCCAGCAAACTCATTTCCATTTTCCCCTCGTGTCGTCCCGATTAAAAGTACACATTTATTAAGTCGCGTTATGAAACTTTGAGAAAAGTGAAAGTGAGGTGCTTTTTTTTTTTTTTTCTGTTTTGTCTTTAATTACTCATTGCGGTAGCTGATACTGATCTGAAGGTTGAAAATAGTGAATTTGCTTCTATGTTCCAATAAAATGCATTCCTGTATTACGATGTTTTCTGGATATAAGTAGTATGGGTATTAATTTATAGGCCTACAGTCAGAGATTGCTGATACTGGTAGTTGATTTTTGCCTTGCAAACCATTT
Source organism: Merops nubicus (assembly GCF_000691845.1). Classification (NCBI taxonomy): domain Eukaryota; kingdom Metazoa; phylum Chordata; class Aves; order Coraciiformes; family Meropidae; genus Merops; species Merops nubicus. The sequence goes on from NW_008632311.1 coordinate 588, forward strand.
TATGTGTTTAGGTTTTTATCCTTCCGTTGCACAACGTATATTACTTCTGTGTTCCTCAGATGAGGTGGGAATTGCAAATCAAATTTGGTTTATTAGCTGTCAAAAGTGAGCTCGTGATGATTCAGTAGATAATTGTGTAAAACAAACTACTTCACTGCAGTGCTTAAATCCCAAGTATTGCAGGCTTCTCACAATCCATGGGAGTCTGAAGTTGACATTTTTCTTTATTACTTAAGACAAAAATATGCCTTACAAAAGTAAATGACATGGAACTTGATTGCTGCTTGACATGTAACTGTACAGATTTTATTTTGTACTAATCCTCCATCTGCTGTTCCTCATCAGTATGGTTAAGTTAAATTGGTAGTGTACAACCCCTCCCAATCAATACAGCATATGGTATAGGTATCAAAATCATCTGTTTTGATCGTTGATATGTAAGAGGGGATGCAGGTAACTTGAATAAAATTAGTATATTACCTATTTATAATATTAATTTCCAAAGACTAAGAATCCTGATCCATTTAGAGCATGAGCAGTTCATATCCCCACCACCTTAGCAGATATTCCCACATGTATGCTTACAGGACTTCTGTCAGTTCATTTGTTTTGTGCAGTGTCGGGGTAGTGACTCTTTGAGACTATAGATTCTGCCAATTTGGGTTGCATGCGTGACCCTCCAGCATTTCTGCTCATCAGCAAGGGAATCCAAAGGAAAGGAAGGGACAAACATCTATCTGTATGCAACCCAAGAGGAAAAGTTGGAGACCTTGAACTTCTCTTGTCCTAATATGCTGATTTCATAGTCTACCTTTGCCACAACTTTTGTTGTTGTTCCAGTTTGTTATTCTTCCAAGTGAGAGAAATTCCATAGGGGTAAAATGATGTCAGCATTTTCCTTTGCTCGTTTGCTGTATGTTCTAGCAGGGACAGGGATGGAGGAAGATAGTCCTCATAATTTAATTATTTGTCCTTCTTGAACCTCTTGTTTCCTGTTGAAAGAAGGAAGCCAAGAGGTTGGTTTTATACTTAGCACAGGTAAATTTTCTGTGGAATTGTATTGGGTTTTAGGTGTAGTGCTGTAGAGTCACAGTAGACTTTATCTACTTAGCTGGAATCCTAGCAAAATCATCTCTCAGTCTGCTCCTTTAAACCATGTGGGAAGCACCGTACAACATTTGTAACGATGGATGTTGAGAGTAATGTGTTAAATACTTTCTACAAAGCTATCTAAAGATCGGTGTGTTCAAAATAAGAAATTTGAGCTGCCTTTTTTGTTGGAATCTGTTGGGGTTGGGGTTTTTTTGGTAGTTTGAGAGAGTAGACGACCTTTATTGTTACTCCATTGCAGCTTGTTTTTCTTCTTTCTTTTCTTAAGACATACATTTATAGTATGGGTTTCTTACCTATCTCATAGACTAATAATGGGAAGCCCCTAAAATTGTGTAATGGTAATAACAAGTAATAGCTAATAACTACAGGCAATAACATATTACTGTTATAAAATGAGTGACAATGTCTAGTAAAGCAGAATGTGATGAAGACACCACGACTTACCATTTCCTGTAGGCTAAGAGGTAGCAAGAACTATCCTGTTACCTGCACTGCTAGTGGAGCTTGGAGTAAAAATAATCTTCTAGAAGCTATTTAATATGCTATGTTTCATGGGATAGTTTCTTCTATGTTGTGAACAGAGACTGAAATCCTTCAGTTTAGACCAAGAACAGCGACAGGCTGGTTAGCTAATTTGTAAATGTAATTACAGAACGGAGTTGTATTGTGTCCATCCCCCAACTCCACCCCAAGATTTTTCTCAGTAAAGTAAATTTCATCATACAAAATAAAAATCTTCAAGTGACTATTTGAGTGCACAGTTGCATTTCAATACACAGTCAAAAAGAAAATTGGCTGATAGGAGGGAAAAGTATGATTTTTTTTTTTTTTTTTCATAATTTGGATATAATTTACCAGGCAGAAATACTAGGTAACTGCATGACTGTCAGAATGTTTCAACAGGTCTAGGTGAGGTAGTTACAATATTTTTACTAAAATATTGTATCATGTTCTGCATTTCTGAAAGTTGGTTGGGTGCATTTCTAATAGACGCTGAGAGGCTGGATGTGTATTTTGTTGGGGCATAGTGGTGTTTGGGGGGTGGCAGAAGAGTCGAGTAGTTTGAACTTCTAGTACAAAGATTATTCTTTTACAGACTTCTTTCTGAAAGTTATTTCTCTAGCTTTACAGGAAACTATGAATGTTTTTAGATTTTAATTGCTATTTCCTTTATAATTTTATATGCAAGTGTTTGGATTTACCTTTACCTTTATAAAACTATTCACTGATTATTATCTATATTGTGTTCGTTACTCACCTTCTGTATGTCCACTGGGGAATCTGTCTTCCCAGATTATTTACTTTTAAGGTAGTAGTGTGGAGATTTCAATTATAAAAATATTAAATAAAAATTAAACATATTTATTTAAAATATTAAATTAATTTTTCACTGTTGTGACATTACATGTAATAGATTAATTATATCCTGCTAAGTTTGTGCATAGTCTATGTTCAGGCTTGCTATAGCAGTTTTCATTTTTACTGCGATTTGGGGAATGTTTAGATTTCTCTTTTTTACTGTACTGACAAAGAAGTTTCAAACATGCAGTCTAGGCTAGTTTTACTCCTCTGTAATTTTCTGAGCCTAGGAAGGATTGCATGTCAAAATTTATGTTCTGTGTAAAGAACTTGTTAATAAATAAAAATAAGTTGTGATAGAGATGAAATCTGAATAGTTTTCTGGTTTTAGTTTGTACTTTTTTAGCTTATGAAAATATTCCTCTAGTTATTTTATATTTATAGAAGGAAAAAGGTCTGGTAGCTAGAACACCGGACTGGGATTGGAGAGACCTGCAGTTTTCTACCAGCTCTGTCAGCAGGTGAACTCAAGCACATTATTTCATCTTAATGTGCGAGTGTTTAAGATGCAGTATGGAAGGGAGTAGCTGTTAGGCCTCTTATATGTTGTTACGTTGTGAGAGTGTGAGGTTTTTGTTGGTTTTATGTTTTGTTCAGATGAACTAGCTTGGTTATAGCAGAACTCCGAAGGGAGGCCTAGTTGCATCGCAGATGAGGTTTTGCATATATAGACTGCAGAAGACAGTGCAGAGAGAGGTAAGAGAGTAAGAGGTTAGGGGTAGCCGAAGGCCAGAAAACATAAAGCAACTTTTCGTGAGCTTGTATAGTTTTAACATCAGTACAGCAGGGTTAGGTTTCAAGATAGGTATACTCTACAAGGTTATTCCAGGTAGCGTTAGCTTAGCTGAGACTTAGATTGGGATAATAATCTTCAACAGTAAAGCGGGAAATCATGCTAACACATACGCAGAGTGAATAAAGGAATGATTTTGCTCATTTAGCATGTGTGGTGTGTGCTTTTTAAGAAAGTACTGTTTTATTAGCCTAAAGAAAAAAGGCTGCTTGAAGCATCATATATGAAGGTATCAGTAATGTATACTGCTGCTATTGGATGAGTAATTAATTTTCACTAAATCCTTGTGACACTGTAATATGTGATAACAAATTTGAAACTTTTTTTTTTACAAATTTGAAGATTCTGTGGCTGAGTAGGAATGCAACATTAAAACTCTGCATTGAATTCAGGACCTGAGTACCTCGAAAGACATGGCACCAGCATCCAGTAATTTCTCTGATTGATAACTTCATCTATGAAACTTCAGGAAAAACTTCTACTGCTTCATGTTATTTTAATTTTGCTGGCTAAAGATTCTGAGTTAATGCCTGTTACTAATTAGCTAAATGTTGCTCTTGAGTGGATTTCTATTCTCCTGTCTTCTGGGGTAGAAGTTCACTCTGCTCCTTATTTGACTATTGCTCTTAACAGTGGAACTAAACTACCTGTAGTAATTCTGTTTTATACCTGCTTTACTGGAGGTGATATTGAACTGTGTGGAATTACACAGGAGTTTTAAAATGTTTCTGTAAATCCAGGTATTGGTTTAATTTTCATATCTATATGGATAATTTTTTCACCACTTACTATGAACAGGATATCTTATAAGCTTCAGAGAAACCTCAGAGCTCCATTTTTTAGTAACTTTGTTCTTGAGTTGTGAAATAAATACCTTGGTTAACAGTACAGTTAACTTCCTTGAAGAAGTCATGCAATGCTGACCTGCTGGTATTGTTAGAGGTTTTCTGGTGGTCATAGTTAAAAATTTTGCATTGTAGTAAAATAAGATTTCCAGCTGTCATTTGAAACAGCAAACAGCAAATAATTTGCTTTAAGAGCAATATTAACCTGTCCTACCTCTTCAGTTTGCAAACTTTTTTTAATAAGCGATAGCATTTTTAAGCAACGTACTTAATCATAGAAATGAAGATATGATATAGCAACAAATATCACCTCTGTTTTTATGGAAAAAAGCAGAAAAAGTTGTTTTCCTGGTCGTATTACAACATAAGCTGATACAAATACAGTCAAGTGCTGAAATACATATTCTTTTGTGTGAATTGTTACTCTGTTCAAAATGGCAGAGTTGTCTTCTCATCTCAATTTCATAAGTACATAGAACTTAATTTTCTAACATTTAGGAATAAAAATTGGAGGTGGTAGAAGTGCAGAGGAAAAGCATTCAAAACAATTTCCTCTGTAGTTCTGCTGTATTTTCTTTGTTGCAAAGTCAGTATCTCCTCTGCTAGTTAAGTTGTAGAGCTTGCAAATTCAGTGTGTCAGAACTCTGCCATTACTGAGCCTCATGTGGCTGACCTATATTATACATTGTCATACAGTTATTAAGGAAAACATTGTCTACATGTGACTTCCAAATGAACTTTTAACATCTTTTTTTATGAAAAGAGTTGCTAAAGAGATCATATATTTAAGCAATAGTTACATTTGTTTTTAAACCCTTCATGAGGCTATTTTGAACCTTACAATAAACCAGTAATTACCTTGAATCTCAGACCAAGTATAGAAAACATAGTAGTAAGCATTCAGAGAATACTTTCATACCAATTAAAGAAGTTAACAAAACAGAGTAAAATGTTTAGTGTGGTCATTAACTAGTTAGATGTTTCTATACAGTTGGACTATTAACTTCTGAAGTCTAAATAGCTGGCCAAATACCACAGCCTTTAAATGTGCAGTGGTTATTTTATTTCTGGAGTTCATAATTCATTTTCCTTTTCCCTCAACTGAAAGAAGCAAGGTATGCCCAAGAATAAATTGCATATTAATTGAAATAAATCATATGTATGCACTAAAAGTGGCTACTGAGCTACTTTGTGCTGTGGTAGCATTCCAGCTGATGTGAGGAGCATGGAATATTTTATCAGGGCGGCCCCACTGGTGGCCTGGGGGATGATTCTTTCTGATGCCTGGCTGGGCTGTGAAGGAGGCTGGTAACACCTGGTGGGGCACACTGGTGTGGGTGTCTATGCACAGAGGCGTTATGAAACTGGAGGCAAGTATGTTTTAATGGACACAGACATATCTTGGTACCCCAAGCTATTACTGTCCTGCTTGGGAAGGGAGTTCAAGCGCAGGCAAATAGCTGTTAGTAACAGGTGGTTTAAAGTTAAGTCAAAGACATCAGGAGGCCAGGAAGGAGAGTGATGAAAATAGTCGAGAGCATGTGTCTGAACTTTTTGTTACTTGGCTGCATCCTCTGTTGGGTTGTAAGCCCTGGATATATTCTAGGTGATAGGGCAGTAAATACAGTGAGACACGGGTAGTAGGAGGCTTACAGATTTTAAGCGGAAGGTCCTCAAGATAAATGTCTTGGCAAGCTTAAAATTTGTACGTCCTCTGTGATCTTAGTTGTATTTGGTTTTGTTTTCTATTCACTCCATTTATGAGTCCTTAAATCTGAGAAAGAGTTATTGAAGTGTGATGATGGTTATCAGCAATGTGTGGTCTGTTGTTTGTATTCATTGTAAAAGGCACAGCTTTTGATAAATAGTGTCACTGTGAAGATTCTCATGGGAATGAATTAAAAAAAAAAGGCTGCCACTGTGTCCTTGAAGCTACAGCTAGACAAGTATTGCTCCCTGGGACCTCCCAGGCCCTGTGGCAGTCCATCCAAGCAGTCCGTGTGAGTAATAGCCTTGAGGTGAACAGGGGACAGTGAGATGTTTCTCATTGGCTTTGCTCTGGTGCACTGATAAGATCTCCAATTTTAAATTAAAAAACTTAAAACATACAAGTGTCTTCAATGATAAAAAGAAGTGTAACAGCAGTCTGAAACCTGATGTTGGTGATACTGAAATTACACTGGTGTCTGGGGAATACTATGAAGTATGAGCTAGGGCAGCATCTGCATTTTTCAGGGGTATGTATGCCACCTTCTGCATTGGCACTCACGTCTTGCCTTGTATTCTCCACACTTTGGTGATCCACAATATTCTAGGCTAGTTAGAGCACAAAATACCTGCCTTTCTAACCAAAGTGGAAGCAAACAGTAATTTCTAGGTCATCTCCAGACTACTGTTATGGTGGGATTGTTTCTTTTGAGGCTGAACCTGCTGAAATGTTTGGGATACAGTTTTGTGGATAGGTAGGGAATTTTTGTAAAAACGTTGTGGGTACATAGCTTATCTGTTGAAGTACTTGGACTGTCATCCACACTTCATATTCCAAAGAATAATGGTGGCCTGAAATACCTCCATCTGAATTTGCTAAAATGTGGTTTCTGAACTCCGCCTTCCTCCTGTTTTCTTGTAATTCTTAAGCAGCTCTAACCACGGACTACTGCTGAAAGGGGCACCCTGTTTCCTCTCTTACGCCAAATGTACAAATTTTGTGGCAACAGAGTGAGCTGATTGCTTATTTGTGTGCTTTGAAGACTGGCCCACCAAAAATGATTTTTTTCCATTTAGAACAAACTGATCCAATTAATCCCAGCAACCAGACAGTGGCTGACTTAAGTCCAAGGACAAAAGGTTGAGAACACCGGGAAGGGATGACAGTACAGACAGAACATCCTCTCTTGGTGGCAGTAGGAGGCTGTGTTCAGCCTGTGTTACACTGTGTGGCCTTTGAGCCAGCCACCCAGGTTCCTCTGTGGAGATGCTGCTGCTGTGTGGTTCCCTTCAAAGTTAGTCACTGCTGGTACAGAATAACATCACTTCTGGTTGTTACAAACTGTAGCTTCTGCTGACAACAGCAGTAACTACTGAAAATTTCGTCAGTTATGTGCAGCATTGTTTTAAGTTAATTTTTAATGTGAAAAATGTTTACTTCAATTATTTGCCATTAGACACCGATTTGTATTTTTAAACTTATAAAAATTTACCACATTTTAAAGTTATGTAATATGTGTACATTTTTCTTTTTTCAGATAGGATTTAAAAAAAGTCTCATTTAAAAAAAAGAGGGAAGTTTAGTTCAAAGACTAGTTTTCATAGAATCATAGAATCTTTTA
>NW_008632312.1:0-1441 GCF_000691845.1 Merops nubicus
GAGTGCGGGGCTGCCAGGGCTGCCAGCCCTGACCCAGCTTTCCTCAGACAAGCGCAGGTGCAGCGCCAGGCTCACAGCCCCAGCTCCCCTCAGAACCTGCCGAGACGCTGCTCCTGCTCAGCACCACCGATCCCCAGCAGCTCCCTGGCAGCTGTGGCACTGCCAGAGCTCCGGCCCCAGAGTACAGCCCAAAAACTGGCCTCACACCTCCCTGCTACGCACCACACTGGCTCTGGCCACCACCCCCACACCCTGCCCCACGGCTCACAGGTCCTCGAGGAGCCCACCGGCACTGCCCAGACCCCTCCCGCTCCAGCAAAGCCCTTCACACCCCGCAGCCCACCCACCCACGGGCCGGGGCTCTGGCACTGCCACGCACCAGGGTCAGCGTGGGCACTCGGGGAGCCACGGACCCGCGTGTGCGCCTGGACAAGCTCCTTCACCCAGCCCTCTCTAATAGGCAGTCAGGAGCATAATTTTTCCTCTAATTACATATTCAGCACTTCTGAGAAAATGAGATTTTGGTAATTCAATTGGACTGGGAAGCAGGGCTATAATAAAATGAAATTTGTAACAATCGCGCAGTTAAATTAGTTAAATGGAGAGGAAGGAGCTGTGGAAAATTGACCCCTCGATCTCCTAAAGACTAATCAGACATTTGAACCGAGTTGTGCTAACAAAGCCCCCAGGGTGTTGCAGCAGCAGGGTGAGGGGGAAACCAGAAATGCCATGAGGGAGGAGATGGAAAACGTCTGGCACCACGGAGGGCAGCCCCCTGACCTGCAGGGTGTTGGGGTACAGTGCTGGTGCCATGCCCTCTGTGGCACTAGCCATCGCCAGGACCTGGTGGCCAAGGCCCAGGGCTGTACCAGGCCTGTGGTTGCTGGGTCCTGGTGACAGCTGGTGCCACAGAGGCCACCCCCGGACACGCGCTGCATCCTTGCTGAGCACCAGGACACCGTGGTGCATAGAGGACAGCAGGTGGTCCCTCTCCTGCCACGACTGCAGGGACGTGGGCAGCTGTGCCCTAGCCCTGACTGGCAAGAGCCGTGACAAGGGCACCAGGACAGGGACAGGCAGGGCATGGCACACCGCGTCGGGCAGGAACGCTGGTGGGGATAGCTGGGGTGGCTCTGCAGCAGGTACAAAGTAATTAGCTTCAATATTTATCTTGTTTTTGGTCTTTTTTTTTTTTTTTCTTGAAAAAGAAAAAGAGAAAAAGATGAGTTTCTCATTTGCAAGTTAATTAGTCTAATTAGCTCTAATTAAGAGCTCCCCACACAATGCAGATCACAAATAAGCTGCCACTGTCGCCTGCTCCTGCTCTTCTCAACCCATTTTTGATCCCATACTAGAGCTGTTTGAAGGCTGTGGCCAGCACCACGCTGGGGAGACACCAAACGGGTGCAGCTGGGGGGCGGGCATGGGGCATCCCCCCCAG
>NW_008632312.1:1496-1794 GCF_000691845.1 Merops nubicus
AGACCGCAGACGTGTGCTGCTGGGGGGCGGGCACGGGGCACCCCCCCCAGGCTGGGGCCCACTTCCCTCCACAGCCAGGGCCAGAGCTCCTCTGGGCCCTGCTGCTGCTCCACATCCAGACCCAGAGCTCAGCTCACCCCGGGCTCTCTGAGCCCTGCACCGGAGCTGCACATCCTTCCCCTGCTTCCTGCCCTGGGCACCTCCTGCCCGTGCCAGGGGCTTAGCCCGCACATCCTGACGGGCCCCACTGCCATGGGGCAAGGTGGTCACACACACTGTACTCCTGCATCCCAGCAGG
>NW_008632313.1:0-207 GCF_000691845.1 Merops nubicus
TCCGGCCGTTCCTCTGTGGGCTCCCCCTTCCCCTTCCAGCGTTGTGGTGGGGACTCGCTTCTCCCAGTGCTCCTTCCCTGCTGGTTCTCCCTTCTCCGGATTCCTCTGTAACCCCTTTTCCTCGGTCCGTGGGGTCAGGTGGCCAAAAAGGCCACCAGCAGCCTGGCTTGGGGCAGCACTGGTGTGGGCAGCAGGAGCAGGGCAGGG
>NW_008632313.1:685-1180 GCF_000691845.1 Merops nubicus
TGTCTCCCCCGTGGAGATCTTCTGCCAAAAGTGAGACAAACTTTTGGTTTTTATGCTGTCGAGCGTTTCCTGAATCCTGATTTTGTTGTGGTTTTAGGGGGTTGTAAATTAGGGCAAGAAGAGGAGGTGGGGAGAGGTGAGTAGAGAGGAGCTTGAGCTGGGCTGGTGAGTGGTTTAAAGCTGAGGAGTTTTCCTACTTGTCCTGGAACAAGTAAACATGAGCTGAGTTGAGAAAAAACCGGGGGCTGTCTATTATTTCCAACGCTTTTTGATGCTTTTTAAGCCTGATGCTTCTTGTGCAATCCCCCTTCAGCCCACGATATGTTAATTCCTCCCTGCCAGGACTTCAAAACCCCTCCCTGGCAGCTGAGGCAAAGCAGCTCCAAACCATCTCCTTGAATTCAGAACGAGTGACCAAAAAAAAACCCCTACGGAAGCGTGAAAAAAAAAAACCCAAACCTCCTATTTCAATTTTCCAAAAAAAAATCTTCCGCC
>NW_008632313.1:1341-1692 GCF_000691845.1 Merops nubicus
CGCCCCGCGCTCTCCGGCGCCGCCGTGGGGGGGGGGGACCAGCCTCGGCGCTGCCTCTTCCCTTGGTGTTTCTGCCGCGGGTGAAGCTGCTCTGGCAGGAGCTGCCCCGGGGGAGGGCCTGGGGTTGAAATCTGTCGTGTGCCAGCTGAAGTTTTTCTTCGAGGTGGGTGTTTTCAGCTCCTCAGGAATGCAGAGGAACGAAGATGAGGTTAGGTTTAACTGGAGTTGAAATGTAACTAGGGGTGGGGGGTGTGGGGTGAGGGTGGGAGCTGGTGTCACAGGGTGGGTTAGGGAGAGAGCTTGGAGCTCCTGGAGTCCCCCCCGGGTCCCCAATGCCTTGTGTCCTCCACA
>NW_008632313.1:2232-5833 GCF_000691845.1 Merops nubicus
CCCTCTGCCAACCCACCCTGCTGTTCCTCCCCCAGTGAACGTCGTGGAGGCCCTGCAGGAGTTCTGGCAGATGAAGCAGTCCCGTGGGGCCGACCTGAAGAACGGGGCCCTGGTGGTCTATGAGATGGTCCCTTCCAACAGCCCCCCCTACGTCTGCTACGTCACCCTGCCCGGGGGCAGCTGCTTTGGCAGTTTCCAGGTACAGCCCCTTGGTCAAAGCTGGGCCAGCTCCATCTTCCTCCTCCAAAGAGTCCTTCCCCAGCAGAACCAGGGCCCTGTGTTGGGCACAGGGGGAATGTAAAAAAGCACAGGAATGATTGGGGCCTGACTGGAACCTTTTTTCACTCCAGTTTGGCTAGTAAATATTCCTCATTGGCTATAAACCCCTCCTGATTTCACTCTGGCTGTAAATTTAACTTGGGTACCGTGCTCCCCACACATGATTTGGACCTTCAGGAGCTGGGGTGAGACACGTGGTGTCCCAGAAACCTCTTTGGGGTTGGATGCTTCCTGCCCTTTCCCAGGATCAAACACCGGGATGTATTTCCAGGACATAGCTCGGGCTCTGGATCTGACCCAGAACCTTTCCTCAATCAGTTAGAAATCAAAATCCAGACTTTGGATCAAGATTTTTTTTCTCTCTTTTTTTTTTTTTGGTTAAAAGAGGAAAACATCCAACCCAGATACCTCACCCGAAAAAGACTAAGATCCAACAAGCACAACAGATCCTGCTGCTCTCGTGGCTTTAGGCATTTCCTTTTTCATCTTGATTTGAAGAAAATACCCCAAAATATCCATCCTGGGGCAACTTGAGGCCTGTTGGTGCCTTGGGGGAAGAGTTTGACCCTCACTTGGCTCAAATCTTCCATGTGGCGTGAGGGAAAATTGGGGGCGTGAGGGAAAATTGGAGTCGTGGGGACAAATTGGGAGGGTGGGGAGAATTTGGGAGGGTGGGGACAAATTCAGAGGGTGGGGACAAAGGGATCTTGGTCTTCTCTCCACCTCCCTGTCCTGAGGTTGTCCACCTCTGCCCAGTTCTGTCCCACCAAGGCCGAGGCCCGGCGGAGCGCCGCCAAGATCGCCCTCATGAACTCGGTCTTCAACGAGCACCCCTCCAGGAGGATCACGGATGAGTTCATCGAGAAGAGCGTCTCAGAAGCCTTGCCCTCCTTCAACGTGAGCCTCCTCAGGGCCTGGGTGGGGTGGGGTTGTCTCCAAGGGGCAAAAAAAAACTCAAAAAACCTCCAAAAAGGGTGGGAGGAGGAGTTTTTCTTTGCCCTCCGGAGGTCTTGGCGGCGAGGTGGGTTTGGTTTTGTTTCAGTGTTGGAATTTTGAACTGGAATTCTCCTGCTCTGCTCAGGGTCTTCTTGGGCTGCCCTCAAATGGGGCAGGGCAGGGTGATTACATTGAGACATCAATTCCTGTGGCACCTCTTTGACCTTCTGATGTCTGTTTTCCCCCAAAAAATCCTCGTTTCTAGCGGTGGGAGCTTTGTGTTCTTCTTTCCCTGCTCTAATTATCCCTTCTCCTGGAGGGTTTTCTGCCTCTGTGGCCACACGGTGCTTAGAATATTGTAAGAATTTGGAAATCACCCCAGTGGGGCTGTGGGACAAAAAAAACCCACCCCTTTTTGAGTGGTATTCTCAAAATCTGAGTGAGCTCAGGGAGTGTGTGGTGGACGCTGCGAGCGTCCGAGGCTGAATTAGACCCTCTCTGCTGGCAGAAAGCTGCAGGATTCCCTCCTCCAACCTGGAATTAGGGAGTGGGAGGGGATGTGGGAGAAAGGGGCAGGTTGGGAGTTCCACTTCTCCTCTGGAAATGTCTCTTGCAGGGCAATCGAGAGGAAGCTGACAACCCCAACACCGGGATCGGCGCCTTCCGCTTCATGCTGGAGTCCAACAAGGGGAAATCCATGCTGGAATTCCAGGTACCCTTGGGAATTTCGTGGCCTTGGGGTGGGTTTGATCTTCTGTGGTGAGTGCTGTTCAAAAGGAAAGTGGGAGCTTTCCTCTTAGGAGACAGCTCAGGGTTTGGGGCACTGCCAGGGGCTGGGAAAGCAGCAGAATACTGGGAATGGGGCTTCTCCTTGCCAAGCCTCTGGGATATTTGCCCAGCTCTGTGACCAGGGGGGGTGATGTTTATTTTGGGTGGTCCAGATGATGCCCTTCAAGCAACTCCTGAGCTGTTTCCTGGATGGGTTTTATCCTCTCCTTGTAAAACAGGAGTGATCTTCCTCCCCTTGGGAAAGCTGGTGAAGATCTTTCACCCCCCCCCCAAAAAAAAAACCCCATTTTGATGATGGAATTTGGAGCCTTGATGATTATTGTTGAACACCCCAAACCTCAGTGTTCACCCAGCAGTTCCTCCTGCTCTGAGATCTGCTCACTTAGAACAAACCATCCATGAGATGAGCAGCACGAGCTGCTGGGGGGAAGCTGCTCTAACTCTTCCCAGCTCCAGAAGGGAGCCCGTGTGGAACAGATGACTGAGAGCTGGGATTCTTCTGGGCTCCCTTCCAACTTTTGCTGAGGAAACTGCTCCTAGGAGCAGAGCAGAGCAGCCCAGCCAGGTAAATAAGCCTGTTTGGAGCACTCAGAGTTCTGCACGTGACTCCACAGCCTTTGAGCACATTCCTCCCTGGCTGCCCCTGCACGTACGTTGTGATTTCCAGAACCCTTCTCTACATTTCAACTGGGGCTTGACAAAAATCACTCTGGGGAGGGCACGGAGTGGAACTGGAGTTGGGGCAGAGGGGAAAAGAGCCCAAAATTCTTCTCCAGGCAGCAGAGCTGGGGTTGGATGCAGCTCAACGCCGGCGCCTGGAGTCTGCAGCTTTGCTGCAGGCTGAGTTTTCCCAAAGCTGGCTCCTCGCCTGGCTGGTTTCCCTGGGCTGGAAACACTCAGCAGGAGGAGGACAGACGTGTTTATATGAACAGGGCTGTTTACACAGGGTGGCTCTTGCTCTGTGTATGTTCCTGGGGCTGAGTTTGTGTGGGGGAAGATTCGTCAGGCCCCGAAAGTTTACTGAGCAGAGTGGCTGGGAGGGGTTTGGGTGGGAATCTGTCAGGTTGTCACCCCCTCTGGGTTGGAGGGTGTGAGGTGCCTGAGTCCTGAGGTGGAATCTGAACTCATAAATCCCTGAAGCTCAGCGTGGTGAGGGTTGGGAGGGACCTCTGGGGATCATCTTGCCCAGGGTGGTGCCCAGCCCAGTTTGGGATCTCTCCAGTTTGGAGACTCCACAGCCTCTCTGGGCAGCCTCCCCCCAAAGAAGTTTCTCCTCCTGCTCAGGTGGCACCTCCTGGGTTCCAGTTGGTGCCCGTTGCGCCTCGTCCCATCCCAGGACTCCCTTCCCCTCCATTAATGCTGCAAATCTTTTGATTTGAGAGCCACAAACCGACCCTGTGGATGCAAAAGAGGGGGTGTGATGCTCTGAAATCTCCTGTTCCTGTGGCTGGAAGGTCTCTGCCTGCCCAGGGTGTGCTGGGGGCTGAGTGGCTGTCCCCTTGCAGGAGCTGATGACAGTCTTCCAGCTGCTGCACTGGAACGGGAGCCTCAAGGCCATGAGGGAGAGGCAGTGCTCGAGGCAGGTGAGTCCAGGGCT
>NW_008632314.1:0-3615 GCF_000691845.1 Merops nubicus
TCCCTGCCAACCCCACCCTGCTGGGATGCTGCGAGATGTCATTGATGCCGCTTGAACATACCCAGCCCACTGGAGGCACATATCTGCAGAGGAACATCTGAACTTTTACTGCATTTCCCTTTATTCCCCAGAGGCTACAGAGTTAGTGTTTGTCCTGTTGGAGGACACACTCTTCTGAGTAACTGCACCTCCCAGCAAAGTCAACTGTCCCTGCAGTGCCAAAAGGAGGCGAGGCACGGCAGGGCAGAGCAGAGCTGAAAGCCCTGCCCGGAGGCACCCGTGTCCTCGCAGGGAAGGCACCTCTCTGTGTCCTGCTGGCAGCAGAGCTGCAGCGCTCTCCTCGCTCTCACAAGGGCAGAGGAGGCAGGAGAGGGTGGCTGTGGTCCAGGCCAGGGGTGCCCAGGGAGTCAGAGCTGGATGTGGAGCAGCTGGCAGGGGCAAGAGAAAGCAAACAGCTCAGAGCTAGCTGCGATTTCTGACTAAGGAATTAAAAGAGAATTAAAAGAGCAACCTCTTCTTACTCCTCAAGGCAGCAGCCAGGAGATAAGGTCCAGACACAAACGGAAGCTGAGAGTCACTTGCCTCACTGCCAGATTGATAAAAAACTTCCACCAGTTCAGATGGAAGCTTTGTGCACGTATTCTGCACAGGTGTAACTGTTTCAGCAAGCAGGAACCAGCCTTGTCTGACCCTTCAGCCGTGGAGTTGATAAAATTTTAGCTCCACACTCTGTGCATTAGTTAAGAAGGGAGAAAATAAAAAATTGGTTTCTGTAAAATTCTCTTTGCTTCCCCCCTGCTCCAAGGCAGGTACCCTTAACAAGATGAAACAAAAACACCTTAAAGGTGAACCAGGTTTAATCCTGCTGGGCTGCTCAGAAATGTAGGTCTGGCAGAAGAGAAGTGGGTGTCAATACAAACTGGCTTTTCTCCTCGAGCATTTCAGCTCCCTGCACGCCAGCAGTGCCAGGTAATTTGAGGTCTCAGCGACCCGAGCTCCTCGGCAGTATGACGCCAATTGCCTCAGCACTTACACAGGGGTTTTTCTCTTGGTTTGTAGCTAAAAAGACATTTTCATTATTAGTTTTGTGCGTGGCAATTACAGAGGCATTTCCACGCGGTGGAAACTGCCCAGCGAGTCCAGGGCTTTCATCTCTGGGCCGACAGACTCATGCCCATGGTCCCGATTCAGCCACGCTTGCACCTTTAAATTAAAAATAAGTTTGAGTGTTGTGCTGAGCAAGGCCAGACAAGCTGGTGTTTGAGCATTCACACAGACAGGAGCTGTCCCAGAGGAGTGGACGAGGCCACTCCCTGAAGTCAGCCCACCCTCAGCCCTGCGGCCGCCTCTCCTGCAGGAGAGGGCTGGTGAGCACCTCTCTGATGGGAAAGGCTGAGAGACCTGGGGCTGGTTAGCTGGAGAAGAGAGGACTCAGAGGGGACCTGAACAAGGCTGAGCAAGAGCTAAAGGGCAGGAGTCAAAAGGGTAGGGCCAGACTCTTCTCAGGGGTGCCCAGGGACAGGACAAGAGACAATGGGCACAAACTGGAACCCAGGAGGTTCCACTTTTCAGGAGGAAAAACTGATCCCCATGAGGGTGCTTGAACCTGGAGCAGCTGCCCAGAGAGGCTGTGGAGTCTCCTTCTCTGGAGACATTCCAAACCCCCCCAGACACCCTGCTGGGGGTGAGATGCTGGAGCAGGGGGGCTGGATGAGATGATCTCCAGAGGTCCCTTCCAACCCCCACCATGCTGGGATTCTCCAACACCATGCTCCTGCCTTTCAGGGTGGCAGTCACCCTCCTCAGCAGGGCTGCTGAGAACAGAGGGCACATTAGGTGACCAGCAGGGGCCATGCCCAGCCCGCGTGTGGCAGGGGCACGGCCAGGTCCCTGCTGTGCCCACCCAACGCCACACTGGGCCGTGGCTGTGCCAGCACCTGGGTCCAGAACCCTCCTCCCAGCCCCGCTGCTGCCTCAGCCCCACAGGCAGTGAGCACACAGCTCTGCCTCTGGAAAATTCATCCCCGCTGGAATGAAGCTTCTGCAACACAGAAAAACACTGGGGGCAGAAGCAGCAAAATTCAGGCAAATATCAAATAGTATTTCTAACAGGTTCTGCTGTCATCAGTTCTCCTTTGCTGGAGGATCTGCCCCGTGAGCCCCAGGTCACAGTGGCCATGGTGGTCACAGTGGGCCCTGGGCACCCCAGCCGGGGCCAGCGCCAGCTCAGGGCGGCGCCAGCTCCGGCCACCCGCTCCCCGACAGCTCCTGCTGGCACTGGTCTAGACATTAATTGTATTTCTGCAGTTTAGCTTCAGATGCAGGGTGTAAATAGCACCAACAAGAGTTCCTAGAAATAATATTAATACTTGTAATCATCATAATTGCAGCAAGCACTGCTTTGTGGCTGTTTTATAAAAGGGCACTACTAAAACATCCTATTTGAAGCTCTAGTATATTTTGTAAAATGTCTTTTCACTTAATGAAATCATTTTAACTTCAGTAATTATGTATGTGAGTCTGGCATTAACAGAAATAAGTTTGTTAGGGCCACATAAAGCCCCCAAAGAATCAGGAATTAATTATGGAGAAGGCAAAGGTGGGTCTGTTTTGGGAGATGCAAGGCTTTTCCTGGCCTGGACACTCAGGTTTGTGCCCCATTTTATCACATCTGCTGATGTTTAGAGAAGGCATAAAAATGTTTCCAGTTTAGCCTAAAGTTTAGTTACAGAAGCGACAATATTGCCATATACACACACTGTGGTTGGTAAGGAGAATGAAAGGGTGAAAACAATCCCTGCTCTAAAATAATAATGCTGGAGAGACACCTGCCCTCTCCTGTGTCAGTCACCCTCGTCCACCCCAGGAGCCAGGCACATTGCATCACAGGAGTGAGTGAGAATCTCAAAGTTTTGCAATTCGTTAATGTCAGCAGTAAATCATGATTAATTCCTCTGGCAGTCATCGTGGTAACAAACATTGTCACCACAAGCCCTCTGCTATTAATACTGTGTGATCAGCAGTTTCCAAGAAATACTGTTTGAACATTGCCCATATGCAAACTTGGGGCCTGACTCTTCCTCTCATTAAACCCAAGGGTTAACAAGATTTTCTTCAATGGAAGCAGGATCAGGCCATGAATATTTAGTCCTACAGAGATGTAGTGGGTGGATCTGACTCTGCTGGGAAAGGCATGGTCAGTGAGGGCTTCTCTGAGCTCACGCCTCAGGTCAGCAGCAGGTCCTGCTGCCAGACCCACCCAAGCATGCCAGCACAAAGAGGAAAAGGAAGATGTGTCCCAACATCCCTTCTCATTTAGAGTTATATTTATTGTAACACTGCTGGAGAGCCATCCGGCTCCCCTCACACCCCTGCAAGCCAAAGGCTCTGACAAGGAACGGAGCTTTCTGTAAAGCACTGGGGAGGAGCCCTCGGCCTCAGTTACGCGTTGTCTGAGTGACAAGTTTTTCAAACCAATTTAAATTTCGCTGTCAGCTTCACATCAGTAACTTTGCCTCTGGGCTTTGTCACTGAAAACGTATCAGGGAAATGACTGAGCCACAGCTTCTAAAGCCCACTTGTAACCTCAGGGGTGACCTGCCTGTGGCTCTGCTG
>NW_008632315.1:0-235 GCF_000691845.1 Merops nubicus
GGGGCGGGGAAGGGCGTGCAGGGAGGGGAGAGAAGCGGCCTCTGACAGGCGATTGTCCAAGGCGGAGTCAGAGCTATTTCCAGACCGGGAATAACAACACTTGGGCTGCGGTGGCTCCTACCCGCGTGTCCAGGAAAGACCGGATCGGGGTGTTTGTTTTGCTTTTAATTATTATTTTGACGGCGGGCGGGCGCAGCGCAGGCAAACAATGCCGCCCGAAAGGGGCACAGGAGGG
>NW_008632316.1:0-1189 GCF_000691845.1 Merops nubicus
GGGGTGTGCGTCTTTCTCACTGTTTCCAGGCGGTGCGTTTGCAGGCTGTGCATTGGCAGACTGTTGCTTGTTGTTTTTTTTCAGGCTGTAGGTCTGCACGCTGCGTGTTGGCAGGCTGTTGGCAGACCGTTTGCAGGTTGTACGTGTGCGTGCTTGTATGTTTACACGCTGTTGTCTGACTGTGCAGGTTGTACGTCCGCGTGTGTGTTTACAGGCTGCATTTACAGCGTACATGTGTGTTTACAGGCTGCATTTACAGCGTATGCAAGTTGTGTGCTTGCAGGCTGCGTGTTTGCACGCTGTACATTTGCACGCCGTGCGTCTTTCAGGCTGCAGGCTGTACGTTGGCAGACTGTTGGCAGACTGCATTTGGCAGGGTGTGTGTCTGCAGGCTGTGCGTTTGCACGCTGCATGCTTGCAGGCTGTGTTTTTGCACGCTGTGCATTTTTAAGACAGCAGGCTGTTGGCAGGCTGCGTTTGCAGGTTGTACGTCTGTAGGTTGTGTGTATCCAGGCTGCAATTGCAGGCTGTGCATTTGCACGCTGCGTTTGCAGGTTGTGCGTTTTTCAGACTGTTTGTAGGCTGTACAGCTGCGGGCTGTGTGTTTGCAGACTGTTGGCAGACTGCATTTGCAGGTTGTATGTCTGCGGGCTCCGTTTGCACGCTGTATGTTCTCAGGATGTGCATTGGCAGGCTGTATGTAGACTGCATCTTGGCAGGTTGTGCATTTGTTAGACTTTTCTGGCTGTATATTTGCAGACTGTATTTTCAGGCTGTACCTTTGCAGACTGTATTTGCAGGTTGTGTGTTTTCAGGCTATTTTCAGGCTGTGCATTTGCAGACTGTAAATTTGCAGCCTATTTTCTGGCTGTGCATTTGCCCAATGTATGTTTGCAGATTGTATTTTCAGGCTGTGCATTTTCAGGCTGTGCATTTGCAGGCTGTATGTTCCAGGCTGTGCATTTGTTGAATGTATGTTTGCAGACTTTTCAGGCTGTGCTTTTTATAGACTCTGGGTTTGGGCTGTGTTTGTCGACTGTTTGCAGACTGTATGTTCAGGCTGTTGATTTTCAGACTGTATTTCCAGACTGTGTGCTTGCAGACTCTCTATTCAGGCTGTGCATTTCCCGGCTGTTCGCAAACCACGTCTTCAGGTTGTACGTTGGCAGACTGTACTTTCAGGCTGTGC
>NW_008632317.1:0-306 GCF_000691845.1 Merops nubicus
CCCCCGGGCAGCGCAGCCTCTGCAGGTACGCTCCAACGAGGCCCAACCAATTCGGTTTGCCCTGAATCAAACCCAGATTTTTGCTTTTGCACGTTTGGTTTCTTCCTCCAGATTTCACAACAAATTTCATAACAAGTCAGCAATTCCACAAGAAACTTTAAAACCAAAAATTATGACCTATTTATCTATAGGTAGATAGTAGAAAGGTGATTCAGCCTACATTCACTGACGATCACCTATCCAAACAAGCTGCAGTCAAACGCTTTCTCTGGCCTAACTAACACTTAACTAACTTTTAAAAACTGC
>NW_008632317.1:318-727 GCF_000691845.1 Merops nubicus
GCTTCCATAACGCCTGCAGCCCACCGTCCCCTGAAGGGCTTCCCTCTCCCGAGAGGCAGGTTGTCCTCTGCCATCTCCTATGGTCCCGCTGAAAGGGCCCAAACACCAGAGCTCGGCCCGTCCCCGGGACTCGCCGGGCTGCCCGCTGAGCCAAGCTCTCCGGTTCTCTGCTGCTACATGCTGCTACGGGGGAGCTGCGGCACGCAGCAGCAGCTCATGGAGGACTTACTGCCGGCGGCACCTGTGCGGAGCTCTGCAGCGGGACAGGACAGAGCAAGAAGCTGCAAGCATAAGCCGAAGCCCTAGATAACAAGTATAAAGCGCCTCTGACACTTTCAATAAACTTATCCGGCTCCTTTAGGGACAAAAGCAGCGCTTCAAGCCGGCGCCGGGCAGGGCTCAGCGGCAC
>NW_008632318.1:0-661 GCF_000691845.1 Merops nubicus
CGGGCCCGCGCCTCCAGGCTGCCCTGCTCCGCGCCACAGAGGCTGCGGGGCGAGCGGTCACGCAGGTACTCGTTGAGGTCCCCGTAGGCCATGTACTCAAACAGCAGGCACATCGGCTTCCCGACAGCACACACACCTGCAGGAAGATGGACGAACCATGCAGGTCACTTGGGTAGCAGAGAGGGGTCCGTTGTACACAACCAAAATATCCAAAAACACTCTGCGTAAAGGGGAGGCTTTCAACAGCGCATGATGGGGCAGAGAGAAAGGTGAAGCATGCAATTAACATCAGATTTGCATGCGTTCCTTTGTGTCTTTGAAGCTCCTTCACCAGGGGTCTAATGCTGAGCGCTGTGGGAGATGCTAACAGGGTTGCCTGATTCATCTGGGCATTTCAGGAGAAAGGTACACCTTTGGAGCTATGTTTATTTAAGGGCCCAATCCTGCTTAAATTGGCATTAACAGGAGTATTGCCTCTTCCCAGGTGCAACCAGAAGGACATACTTTCCAGAAGTAACTTTAATTGTTCTGATGACGGTATTTTTCATTCTTTTTTTTTGTATTTGTTGTAATTATCATACTTACACTGATAGGGGTGTGGGGCCAGCACATATGCAGGAAGACTTCAAGAGTAAACACAAGAGGCATGCTCAAGGGTTCA
>NW_008632318.1:691-2456 GCF_000691845.1 Merops nubicus
CACTACCACTGCTGGATTTTTTTTTTTTTTTCGTTTTTAAACAACTCATGCAAAAAATGTTCGTTGCAGACATTGCTTTTGTCATGACAGATACTCAAAAATGATAGAGAAAACAGAATTCCAAAAGGAAAGTTTTCCCACATCTGACAGATGTAGAGCATTGTTCCACTGAAGGGCACTTGCTTGGGCCCTGCACCAGCTTTACTGGGGCCAGTAGCAGAACAGGGCCCCACTCCCACCAGTTATATTGAGCATAAACTGATAGGACAAAACTATTTGTGTGCCTGTTATTCAGTTGCCAACCATCAAAAGCCAGCATTCAAAATGTATGCATTCTGCGTTCCTAGGGACATTATTTAGCAGTTGGTGATCCAACTTATTGTGAAATCTGAAATTCTTGTTGGTGACCTAGCACTAGAATCTTTGAGGGAAAACATGTAGTTGTTCTCAGAGTGACAAAATCAGGATCTGACAAGCATGAGGAGTGTATGTGATAGCTTTATCATCTAAGCTGTCTTCAACAACGAGGCTCCACACCCCCACAATGTGAAACTAGTTTGTTCCTGTACCTTTGCCCTGTCCTGACCTAAAATGTGTTGACCATAAACACAGTGTTTATTTAGAGTTTGGAACATTTCCTGCTTTCCTTTTCTGTGGCCAAAGAACTTGTATCAACCCAGCTCTCCTAAAACTGGGATTTATCTGTTTCCAAATTTTGTGAAGCTTCCTATTGAACTAAGTTAAGATCTCAGCTGCCTGTTCATAGGCATCAGATCCTCACAAAACAACTTACAGGAGGATTGCCAGGTCAAAGTGGCTAGTAACATCTACTTCAATCAAAAACTCAGAGTTTACTGAAATAAAATTTGGTAGTTAGCTTTTTCTACAGAAGAATGCCATATTAGCCAAGCTGCAACATTAAGACTTTATAAAAAAAAAAAACCAATACACCAAAGTTTTCGGGAAGGGAAGGGAAGGGAAGGGAAGGGAAGGGAAGGGAAGGG
The DNA here is from genome assembly GCF_000691845.1 of Merops nubicus. Taxonomy (NCBI): domain Eukaryota; kingdom Metazoa; phylum Chordata; class Aves; order Coraciiformes; family Meropidae; genus Merops; species Merops nubicus. The sequence continues at coordinate 1,696 of NW_008632318.1, forward strand.
AAGGGAAGGGAAGGGAAGGGAAGGGAAAAGACTATTTTTTGTGGTTGGCTTTTTCTGTTTATTTGTTTCATTTTGTTCTTTTAATGCTGGTGTGAGTGTTCAGACGTCACAATAGTAAGTGAGATTCATTAAATTAACAAGACTTGTGCCTGTTTTAAGTACCTGTAAAGTAAATCACAGCTCCAGGAAGCTCATGCCTTCCCTGCAAGACATCTGTGCCAATGCTGACAAACTGGAAGCAGAGCTAGGCAGCAAGTTCAACCATCTTGAGGACAGATTATTACTATGAACCACCCTGTTAAGGCAACACCATCAGATCTATATTGTGAGACTTGTGGTGGTCGACAATTTGTCAGAGCATGCAGTGACATATACAAAAATCTCACCTCTTTTGCAAGAGGTCTTTTCTCTTGCAAAAGAGACCAGCGTTGCTGTTTGCATTAAGTGGCAGCCATGCATGTGTTTGCTCCTACACGCCCAACAACCCCACAGCAGATCTGCAGAAGACGGTACCCTGTACACAGGCACCTCATTCAGATACCTAAAAGCTTGACGATATTCGGATGGTCAAACTCTGCCATGAGTGCTGCCTCCCTCTGAAAGTCAGCCTGCATGTCTGCAGATGCTTCCTCCTTCAGCATTTTTACTGCCACCATTGTGAAAGGCTCGTATGGCAGCAGCCCTGGGGCCCTGCAGGGAGAGGGAAGAAAGGAAATCATTGGTGATGGACATCAAATGTAGGCTACGTCTGAGGAAAGGAA
>NW_008632319.1:0-11147 GCF_000691845.1 Merops nubicus
TGTAGCGCCTGCGGTTTGTGTTGGTGCTTTCAAGCGAACCGCCGGCAGCGAGTCTGGCCCTTTCGGTTTTACCCCCAGTCCGAAGTTTCCGTACAGTCGCTTAGTCCGTTTTACTGTGATTTCACCTGAAGTCTACACGATGCGGGTTTTGCTGGTGTTAGTTTTCTTCCGTCTGGATATTTTCATCCAGTTATCTAAGTAACATCAATTTGGGTAAACACAGAAATTATTTCTAACACTTTAAGGTGTAGTTTATAGCTCTGGTGGAAAGCAGGTGGTAACTTTGCTTACTGAGATGCCATACCTTCAACGGAGTTCTAATCATGTTAACCTAGGTCAACGATTAAAAAAACCAAACAAACCAACCACAAGCAAACACTACCACCAACGATATTTAAAAGATAGCAGCAAGAATCCCTAAACTATTTGGGGGTATTGCCTAGTTGTAGGTGTAGGAGTGGTCAATGTCTTGACCTTCAGAGCCATGCCCCAGTTCAGATTTGCTCAATGGAAGGAGCATTGAGTAAGAAGCACTTGGCAGGGTCAGTCCTTCAAGTTGCTGCTTTTTTCTTTTTTCCTTCTGATGAAGAGGTGTTCATGCAGAATAGATCACTAATATGATAGTAAATGTCTCCTTTAAGTAAATGCTTCATTTTAAGCTTTATGTATTTGCTCAAACTGCAGCCCTGAAAGACACGATGTAAACTGGAGACAAGTTAACCAAAATCTTCCTTGAAAACCATAACTGGGAGGCAAATCAACAGAGTGACACAGAGATCTGTATTCCCTTCACAGATGTCCCAGCCTGTTGGAAACCTGTTATCCAATTTCTCGTACTGGTTAACTTCTGTTGGCTATTCCTTTTGATAGGGTTTAACCTACAGGCAAAGCTTACATTTATCTTCTAAAATAAACATTTACACAGAGGAGGTTCGATGTTCCAATTATTTTGGCTCTTTATCACTGTAAACCATTCCTCTTCTCCCTAGTAGCAAAACAGTGTTCTGCATTCTGTGAAGGCCTACCCGTTTTTCAAGGAGCTGTTTTAATTTGTTAGGTAGCTTTAGGAATGCTTTTTCTTTGTCTGTGCCTTGGAAAGCACTCTTTTATTTGGTGAATTAAGCTGCCAGATGGGTTACTCATTCACTTTCTGGTAAACCACCTGTATAGGACAGTTTCTCATGGAGGGTTTTCTAACTCATAAAGTAGTTTAGTAATAGATTGTAGACTCTTCCAGTGCTAGTCTACTGAATGAATCATAGTCCAGCCTTTAGCATGGCTGGTGTAAAACCATTCTTTGTCCAGCAGACTTGCCCAGACCTCTCTATATCACAGCACTCAGACAAATGCTTGGGCACCTTCTGCATTGTTTACAGCCATAGGAAAAATGGAGGTTAACTCCATCAAAAATCAGTTGTGCTCCTGGGTCCTCGCTGATGCAGTTGAAAGAACAATGAAGTGACCCGCTGGTTTTCAGGAAACAGTTCCAAAATAGGAAGTCGTGACCTCTGGGACTTTGCCACGGAGAATTTATCAGGATCTCTACAGGCACCAGGAATTATTTTTAACAGCTAAAAGGAGAGAAGAATTTTTCTCATTTTACGCCTCGAAGATCGTTCTCTGCCAGTTCTTTAACAGCAGCAACAAAACTTTATGGAAGTTTACTATTAGCATCTTTTTACTCTTCCTTTTAACATTAATAGAGCAAGCTTGTGGAAAAAATTACTTTGGAACAGTCTTTGGAAATTATGGGATGTAATTGCAGTGAGGCTTCCTCTGCTGCATCCGGTTTTGTATCTTCTGTAATAATATGAAGAGGAGGATTGTAGAAAAGCAGGTAGGGTGAGAAAGTGTGATTACTGCTATGGGAAAAAAAAAAGAAGACCTGCTTTTAAAATTTATTCAGCTTTTTTTATTTAAGAAAGAAATTAGGTTATTTGTTCTTTTAGAGATACTCTTTTTCTAGATTCTCGTCTCTGGAAAAGAAAGTGTTTGTGCAATGAAATAGATATTAGGTATAAATAGAGAGTTATGTCACGTAACACAGGGCAGGATAAGAAACCAAACAGTTGTACTCTTCAACATCTGTCAGTCCTCCAGCTCCCTGACTTCAAGCCCTTTTGAGTTCCTCATTACAATTTTGAGCGCTGTTGTTGATTGCAATTGTTACCCAGCAAACTGCGTGTGAGGAGAGATAAGCTATATCGTGACTAGAAACACTGCACAGCAGGAAAATCCAAGCAGGCAAGACCAGGTTACAGAGCTGAAAAACTGATTTAAAGAAAAGTATGTCGTGGGCACCAAGAACGAGTGAATGGAGGGATAATACTTCCCATCACACTGTATCTCTTGGCTTCTGGGCGCAGCTTCTACAGGATACTGGTGTCAGCCTGGACAAAGCAAGGCAAGAAAGTAACAAAGACCTTTTATTTCAACTAATGTAGCAGATCCATTGCAACCCACACCCTTCAGCTGAGGAAACTGCAGACCACAGTGGCATGACCTTAACTTTCATTGGGGGGTATTGTGTGGTGACACTATCAGTTTTAATTCAGCTAGGTGAAGGAGCCCTGCCGCCTCTCCACAGAGACTCTGCTCTTACCCAAATTCCTGTATGGAATATGCCTTAATGGAGCCTGAACAGCAGTGAAATTCTGCTTTGGGAAGTGATTGTTCTTGACTGATTACTGCTGGAAGGGTCTTTCTTACAGACCTGAGAAGTCAGTGTTTACCAGATGAATAATGAAAGCGAGTTACAGCTGCTCTCGAATTTAATGTCTCCTACCTCACTAATAGTAATGCAAGATGTTGAAAGAAAAAGCAAATTTAGCTTTAATCATTGACTTTCTTTATAGAAAAATACTAAAATCAAAGACACAAAAAGTATTTAAAGAAGTCATGGCTTGAAAAAAAAAGCTTTTTAATGTGAGTTATGAAGTCTACAGACAACAACTATGTTTTCTGGCCTATTTCATGGGAGCATCTCATGCTAGATATACCTCAGGAGCTTTAGGATGAAACGCAAAAGACAGAACTACTTAGGCTACTGCTTACCTAAATGCAAAGCAAAACTTATTTTAATGTAGTGTTCCAGTTAGAAGCAGTTACTTTGTACTTTAATAAAAATATATAGACCTGCAGCTGCCCAACAGTTCACAAAACCTGGTATTTCTGCAAATATCTTAAAGAAATAACTGCATTTAAGTTGCTATATTAGAACTTTCCTATTTTTTCTCTTGCTGTAGAGCATGCAAATAATGCCTATTTTATAAAAAAGGGATATATTTACTCTTAAAACATTACAGGTTTATTATACATACTATTGTAAAGCCTGCATAACCAGTTAAGCAGCTCGTAAGCAAACAGTGGCCATGCTACACCAGGCTGGTTTATTCTGAAGGCTCAGGAGCTTGTTTTGACTTTGTGCTGGGTACCAAATACCTAAAACAAAGGCAGCCTCCATTAGACACTGCTGAGGACAGCTGCAGAGCAGAGACTACACTGCAGCAGTCATATGATAGGAAATAAATACAACAAATCTCTGGTGGTACTAATGCAGATAATATTAGGAACACCAGCTGTTCCTGGTCGCAATAATTGTTAACTAAACTTTTCCAGATTTAATTTGACAAGAACTTTTTTTTCCACTTGCATTGGGTTAACATGATTTTTTTTTAAAAAAAAAATAAATTTTACTTTTTTTATTCCTAGACTTCACTGTCATTTACTTTCTTATTCACATTCAAAGCAATACTCAGGTAACACCTTTTCCCTGGAGATGTTGATAAACCTCCTTTATATTCTGCTATATTGTCAATCTCTTTTTACTGGTGTGAGAAGGAAGCACTAATTTGCCTTTATTTTTTTCCATTAGGTAGTTTTGCAGGCAGTTTAGAGGGGCTTTAAAATGTGGGTGGCTGTAAGTCACACTATGAAATCAGTTTAGATCCATAAAAAAAGTTTCTATCCTTCTGTGCCTACCCCTAAACTCTTCCAGCCTTGGTAAATTTTGGTACTTCACCTGAAAGTCACACAATTTACTCTTAAGAAACAATACAATACGTCGTTACTAATAAAAATGTTGTGTCATTTGGGAGATGGAGAACATAGTTCCAGGATATTTTTTTTTATACTTTTTAAGTAGGAAGACAAAGGGTTGGACTGTGTGTAGCCCGGGATGAGTGGCATCCCATCCAGCAGGCAGACCCAAAGAGGCTGGAGGCCTCTGAACAGTCCAAGCACCCATGTGAGCCCAGCCACTGGTGCTCACAGCTGCCAAAATGAAGCACAGGGCCACCAACGGCGACTTAGAAACGTTGAAACTTCCACAGGTCAAACCAGAACGTTTGTCTGCACCTTATCCCTTCTGACAGACTGCTTTCTTCTGCAGCTGTAAGGGCTAGAAATTGAAAACCAAGCAGAACCTGGCTGTAGGAGCTGTTTTCTCTGTACTTGCACTTCTAGCATCTTTTAGGAAAAAGAAATAGGGTGAGTTGACAAGGCTGTTGCCACAGGCTGCAAGATGAAGGGAAATGGTGCCCTCCTGTCTCCCCCAGCCAGGAGAGGGAAGTGTGTTTGGCTGGCAACACACAGTTCCTTCTAAGTGCTGTGACACTTCTCAACACTTTGGCTTTGGGTCCAGGCAGTGCAAAAACTTAATTGAATTCCAGTGGGTCTCGTTAAAGAGGTCTCAGGTTTTGGTCACAGGGAATACATCCTGTGCTGTTGCCAACGTAGGCGTTGTCATGGTAGAATGATGATTTTTCTTCTTATTTCTGGCAGGTAGTGCTGTCATGTGTCAGAAGTGATCTATTGTAGGATACACAGGGAGTCTGCTGAGACTAGAAAGAAAATGCTTGGGAAATTGTGAAAATGTTGGTTCAATCATTAGTCTCACTTTTAGTCATGGATCCGGGGTGATTTTCCAGCTGATGATATAAAAATATATTATTTCTCTAGAGGATCCTGTTGTATACCCTACTCTACACTGTCAAGTGTTTTACAGTAGGGAGAAGGTTGTTTCAGAGATCTTATGCTACTAAAAGATGTGTCTGTTGGTAATACCAGCCAAAAGCTAATGCTTCTACTCCACAGCCCAAACTCTTTTTGGGGGAAAAAAGAAAAAATCTTAAGGAGGTTCAGTAATAAACCCTTGGCCCTGTGATTAATCCTCATCATGTAGTGTGACTGTGTGTGAAGTTAAGTTCTCCCTGAGCACTGGCAGGGATAAACACCTGCTACAAATGGAAAAGAAATAGGGAGCAGCACAGTCATACATCTGGAGAAATAAACCAGGAAATATCAACTGAAGTTGTTCCATGTCAAATTCAAAGAGCTGAAAGAAGCTGAAGTGCAACCCAAAGTGTATCTTTTCCAGTTTTTAAAAGCTGAAAAAAAAAGGAGCCTTAAAACAAATAAACTCTCAATTTCAACGTAATTAAGAGAGAAACCATCTTGATGATGGAGTGAGTACTCTCAGCTCGTAGGCTTGATCATGTTGTGCAATTTTTGAGTCACTACATTTTATACTAACAACTAGCATTTGGATGTTGTTAAATTATTCTAATGTGTACAAATATTAAAAGCATAAACCCCACATTCTCCTTTTCCAGTAGTTAAAAATTTACTTTGTAAAGATGTTATTCATTTTGGAACAGACTTCCGTGATATAAATAGAAACACAGATAATCAAAGAGGTCAAAGTTGATTAAGAGGTAAAAGATCTTTACCACTATTGTCCTAATTCTGAAATAATTTACAAGATTATGTCAAATCATGTTAATTCTTCTTCCAGCAGTCCCTTCTGGAGAGAGGTAAGAATCTTTTAGTGCCTGTGGATAGCTGTAATAGCAGAATCATGTCTCATCTGTGATAATTCTAATGTTAATAAATTTTAACAACCAAACACCTGGTAAAAAAACCCCAGACTTCTAAACCCACATCTGTTTAAAGACCATAATTTTGAAACTGGAGAGTGGGGATCTCTTTTTGCCTTCCATGCTTTAGGATATGTCCTTGGCCAGGTTTCACACTTACCTTTGTGACTGTAAAGGCTAGAATCTTTATCAGTATGAAAGCTGAGACTCTAACATTATCTGTCAAGTAAGGCAGTTGAGGTTCTAGGAGCATTAAAGATGAATGACAATATCTGATGAAGAAGCAATGCTTTCAATCAGCAGCTGTACATTGAATGAATGATAGCCATAGGTACTATCCAAACATAGGAAACCTGGTACATTCTGCCTAGTGGCCATTTTTTGTGAGAAAATTTGCAGGAAAATTTTATCTAAATCTTTTCCTATACTATTTCTCAGTTAAGGGTTTATTGTCAAGTAAAATCAGTAGCTGCAGTTCAAAATTTGTTGGAGTATAAGCCTGTGTCTTTTACCCAGAATGAAGCCTGCGGGAGGACAGGAAAATATTTAACCCCCAAACCCACGTGTAATTTTACTGATTTTGTTTTTATAAAAACATCTGTATTAGTATTGAACTCTATTTTGTTTTTACTAAGGGAATCTGAATACCTTCTAAAGACCTTCTAAATAATACAGTCTGGGCATAGGTGGAGGAATTGTTCACCTGCTCCCAGCAGGCACTTAAAACCTGCTGTTAACTTCAACAAGAGCTGTCAGACCTAGAGATGCTTATGACTGCACTGCAAAGGCAGGGACACTGGGAGAGGCTTTAGGATCTACAGAAGTGGCTCATTTTCCTTTCTGTGAAATGAATCTGCCTCAGAGTGGGACACGACGGTGTAAAGGAGCACTGTAGTTTCTAGGATCCTCGGACAAAACTGTGCTAGATGGTGTAATTTGTGTTATCCAAAGCAAAAAGCAAGTGATGAAAGAGAGTGTGGAATCTGCGTTTCTATAAACAGTGGTTCACAAAATGTAAGACTGTAGTGAAGAGTACACAGTGCTTTTTGTGGCATCAGGACTGCATTAGAGACCAGGAAAATTTGCTGAAATAAACACGACAGTTTGTTACAGAGTGGGGAACAAACCCTGAGGAAGCATTTTTGTGGTGTGTGTTTGTTTGTTTGTTTTGTTTTGTTTTTCAAGGGATTAGAAAGTAACTCTTAAGCAATATACTACATAGGCCAATTACTCAGAGCTATATTTTTATTGCACCATAACACAAAACCTCTTGGGGTGATACTTTTCCACTACACGTTCCAGTTGCATTACATTTCAGAAAAGCACTAAGGGTGATGTTGCTGGGTCTGACTGTGGGTTCTCATGTAATGTGATCCAAAATGTTCCTCAAAGCAGCCTGGATGGACAGGTGACCAGTGACTCTGAAACAAGCTTGGCTGAACAGGGGCTTGTGAGGAGGAGGAGGAGGAGGAGGGATGTTGAAACCTCGGGGGCACCTCGGTGCAGAGCTGGAGGTTGGCTTCTCTGCTTCTGTGCAGCTGTTAGAGGCATCTCACCTGGTCTCATACGTCACTAAGTCCCCCCACAAATAATCTGCAGTGCACATTTGACAACATCTGAAGTTTCTGCACCGACGTTTCTGTGGTTTTGCACATAAGAACAAAGCTGTTCTGACAGGTCCTTTGATGCCTCCTGCAACTAATGGCTTATTGTGAAAGGGAATTGGCACAAACTGCTAAGGGGCACGTGTTACAAATCTTTAAAGCTGTTACAGTACACAGGCTTACCGGTTTTCATTCCCTAACACCTAGATGACTCTTAAAATACAGTGTTTAGTTTTGGACCCTGTTTACTGCTTAAAATCTTTTTAACAAAAGCCTGTGTTGCATAAACTCTTTCGTACAACCTCAGATTCCATTGTACAAGGCAGAACACTTAAAAAAGGAACATTGGCTTCAGGTGGATTACTCAAAGACCTGGAAATACCAGTTTGGCACCAATATCACTATTTTGGTTACAGGTATGATTTTTTTTCTCTTACTGTATTGCTGGAATCATGTACAATAAGCTTTATGTGTGCTCATAGAGATAAAGTTTTGCTATACAATTAACCAAAGTTACATTTTAACAGTCTTAGTGTAAAACATATAAAGAACTAAAATTCAAAACAGCCTGTAGGTAAGTCTCAACGTTCCTGTGCTTTGGGCCCTATGCTTTCACAGGTTTGGACAATAAATTGGAGGCAGATCACCAGGCAGTAGCACAGTTGGTGCTGGAGTTGGATGGGAAAAACAGAGATTCAAAAATCAGATAAAAGAAAGAACAATAAAAGAATAGGAGCTGTTTCTGATAAAGAAGGAGAGATTTGGTCACTAATCTTTATCACGGACTGTGAATGCCTATCATGTAGGTTGCTCTTTTATCAAAAATTCCAGGGCATGTGTTGGAATTTGTGGAATTTTTAAGGTGTTCTAAAGGTATCTATTTTTCATTGAAACAGTTAGAATCCAAAACAAGGAAAATGTGTATTTGCTCTGAAAAATGTATACCAATGGTTTTACCCATTCTATTTGCTGACAGGATAATTTCAGGTGTTGGGCACAAGTGCACTAATGTACACTGAGACTTCAGGTGAATGGTACCTGTTGAGGAAGGGAATACCAGCCCCCAGTTGAATCTCACCATGTGAGGAGGTATATACAGAGTTACAAGCCACATTTCCTTCCCAAGAGTAATCACTAATAATGTTTGCAATGTACTTGCAATATATCCAAGGCAATTTGCCCAGTTACCCCTCTTCTCTATCAAATTGCAAAACCCATCAGTCAAAAGCTAACACAGGAGCTGGGCCACAGGGCATCTCAGGGAGGCAAAAGCTGCTCTGCTCTTGCCTGTGCCCAGCCTGCCTCGTGCCAGGAGGGGCCACTGAGTCCTGCTGACTCTGGAGCCTGGGAGCTGCACATTCAGCCACACCATTCAAAATGCTGTAGCTCTTGTTCCTTCTGCATGTCACTTACAAGTTGTCCATGCTGGTTTTGGCAGCCATGAGGGATGCAGGTTGCCTTTGCCTTCTCTACGATTCAGCTCTGCTAGAGTACGTGGCCTGTAAGTGCTAGTGAAGTCTCGAGCTGCTGCTTTGGAGCTATCAGTTGAAATCCTTTGAACCAATTTAAATTTTTAAGTTATTCAGCATATTGTTGCAATACTGCATGGGTTTATGTTTATTTAAAATCTCTCCCTGTATATGCTTCAGTTATATCTGAATACTTCTGCTAAGTACCACTAGAGCTTATGTTATAAAATCATCATTTTTAGAATATATGCAATCTAGCAGAATTCCTCTGTGATGAGTGGCTTTTTAATTCCACAGGGCCTAAGCTTTCTAAGTTTGCGAATCCATCCTGTAGAAAGCTCCATACTGCCTGACAAGCCCATCTAGCTGCAGCTCTTGTATTTTTTTGATCCCAGATATGATGCAAGATTAAAAGTGACATGATTTCTTTGTTACTGGAAGCAGGCGTTCACACCAGATGAGGTGGTGGCCCCCCTGTGCTGGTCATGTGGCCATGCCCTTCCACTGCACCTTTCTGTGCACTGGGACATCACACAACTGAGGAGTAAAGCAGATCAGGGTTAAACTTAACTTTTCCTCTTGCTGGTCTACTTGTAACCCAATCTGGTTTGCCATGGAAATGCTTTTAGAGGCACAAAGAGGGACAGGGCACAGGTGTGAAAGCAGCTTATGGCAGCAGCAGAAGCATCTTTCTCAGCCCGGCCGCTATCTTAGTGTGATCTAACTGTGCAACTACAATACTACTTCACTTGAAATTCCACTTATAAATTAACATATTGGCAAGCACGGCTGGGTAACATAAATGGGCTTTTAACTGCTCGCAAACTATATAAAGAGGATAAGAAGCACATTTAAAATGCACAAGTGATCTTTCCATCATACCAAATCAGAGCAGCCAAACCTAGACCTACATATTTTATGCTCACAGTGAGGTCAAATCCATCTGAAGAAATAAAAGGGACCTCAAAAGGCATATCCTAAGAGTCTAGAAATTGCTATTCACGACCCAGATTTCCACTGAAGAATTCCTGGAACTCACCCTTGTCCCACTTTTCCCAGCTTGTGCTTCCTATGTTAAGGCCTGCTATCATTGTTACTGTTTTCTTTCTTAATTATTATCATTACATTTTTTGACACGAGAAACTCAAGAAATGAGTTAAACATCTGTTGTCTGAGATTATAAAGCGGCAGAGCGTGGAACTGAACCCAAGCACCCCACGGAGCCTTCAGCTTGGCCGAGAAAAAAACGGGGTTTGGTATTTTTTCCAGCTGTTAGCCAGTTCCCCTCTGCTAATCACTGAAACGTGCCTTTTAGGTAACTGCCGGCTGTGACTTCACACTCAGTTCAGCTTCAGTTACTGTATCCTTCATTCCGTTGTGACTGCGGGGAGCACGAAGTGAGACCTACCCTTATTCTCTAATACCAGGTTATGCAATGGGATTAAGGAGCCATCTGCAGCACAAAACCCACTCTGCGCCATAATCGCGTTCCCGCTCACGGAGGACTCTGGCTTACGCAGGATCTGTGTCTCCTCCAATCACTCACCAGCCTCCCCGCTGCTCCTCTCCTCCTTCTCCAAGCTGGAAACGCATGGCAAGTGACACGGTCAAATATTTCAGTGATTAAATCACGATGCTCCGAGTCCGGTCAGCTTGGATGCCTTCGCTGAGATTTAAAGGAGTATTTGCGGCTGTTCAAAAGGAAAGTAAAACCTCACCCTTCACTGCGTGCACTTTGAATATGTCTGAAGAGAGAGAGTAGGTGAAAGCTTCCTGCTTCTGCCGCTCTGCTGTCGACAGCTGAATTGTTAAATGGTTTAATGCCAGTGCAGCTCTTACGTAGTTTTGTGAAGTCTCAAAGCGAAAAAGTACTTGCTTCTATCAGGTATTCTCACAGTATCTATTTTAGCCAGCCGTGTGCACAGCAAGGTCTCGGTTCATCACTAGCAAAAATAATTGTAGATTTTCAGTATTTGCTGTTGTTAAGGTCACCTTTATTAATGAAAAGTTGTTTTAAATTACAAAAGTGTAAACTCGCACTGGAAGCTGTCTTTGTCTTCAGGGATCGTCACAAAAAGTGTGCAAGACGGGCCCCCGATTACACGTGCTGTAAAAGCAGCTTTAACAAAGGCCGGAGCTTCGCCGGCTCTCGGTGCGGGGAGCACCGGCCGGGGGCTGCGCCGGGGCGCCGGAGCTCC
>NW_008632320.1:0-20023 GCF_000691845.1 Merops nubicus
CCGCGCCGCCCAGCCCTGGGGGGAGCGGAGGCGAGAGGCACCCCGTGGACAGACCCTCTGGTCGGGGGGTGACGGTGTCGCCTGGAGCGGAGAACCCCTTCCAGGCCCTGGACCGGAGGCGCCGACCTTCGGTGGTCACCTTAAGCGCGTTAGACATCCGCGGTCGGTGGCTGGAGCGTGGCGTAAGGGATGCGATCAGCTCCCGCCTGGGCGGCAGGTGGAGAGCAAGCGGCCGGGGTGTATTAACGTAGGGATCCGCAAGAGCTTCCCGGTGTAGGGCCAGCTCACTGGTCCTCCGGCACGCTGTAACGCAACATCAGGGACTCGTGTGCGTGCATACATAGGTTTCTCTTGTGGCGTTTTCAGGTACTTGCGGGACTTTTCTATCGGTTTCTCTGGCTCAGATAGTTTCTCACCACGAACAGCACCAGCACATCTTGTCAGTTGTTTATTCTAGTTCTCTCATGGACACACAGGGCAAGTTACATCAGTCATGTGGTGGTTTCCTTTTGTAGAGAAGAAAGGCACACAAGCAACATGAAATCACTTTATTTTATTGTTCATATTGAAATCCCATACCTCATTGTTGTTTTCTCAGAGGAACATACTCAGGAACTGACTGTGCTGTCTAGGCAGTTCAGCCAAAACAAAGCTGTGAATTCACAGAATATGAATATCTTCTGTATTCTGAAATAGGAGCTCCCAAAAGCATGCACACTCCAAACAGCATCTGCTAGTTGCATCTTGATACTTTGAATACAGGAAAATTAAATGTATTTATTTGTTCTTAATATAATGGTTTTATGTGAGTGGAGAGTTGTAAAATACAGATTACTTGAGGCCTTTTAATTGTGTATCTGTGGTCAATAGCCATGTGTTTTGTAGGTGGTGAAGTCTGTGTGCATATGAACTTGTGTCCATGAGTTCTGGGAATTCTCTTATGAAAAATCTTTTTTAATAACCAGGGCATGCTAGGTATCTTCTCTGTATGTGTACATAAACATACATATACACACAGATATATGTATTTCAGGCGGTCAGTATTAGAGCAGCAGTGCATTTCCAGTGCCTGCTGCCTCTACCCTGTTCATGGTGGATGCAGTGGAGTAGAACAAGCTTGCAACTACGTTACTGGCAGCTGGCAGGCTGATCTCACAAGTTTATTTTGCCTTTTCTGCAATGACCTTACAATTAAGGGCCTCAGACAAAGCACCGTTTTGCAAGCAGTCTCCCTTTCTCTCCAAGATGGCTGTAATCCATTTTATTGTCCAGAGAGATCACATTTGCATCTTTTTTTTTTTTTTTCAGGGAAACAATGTGTAAACGAAAGAGAAAGGAAACACTTTCTATCTCAAAGCAGTTGGAGGAAGTTTCCATTTTGCAGCATAGTTGGGTCTCTAGGTTAAGCAGGTGATGGGTGTGTGCCTGCCTTCGTAGAGCTGGCAGCTGTAAAACAACCTGACAGGAAGATGATACTGATGCTTATTTGTGTATCTTGTTGAGCATTTCGCAGTGTTGCCTGTTGCCATGCTCAGTGTGGGGCCATCCAGGCAAATACAGTAAGTTTGTCTCTAGTGAATGCTGTGGAGCAGAGTGGTTCTGCCTGGAATCTAGCAGTCAGAGCTGTGAGCCCGAGATCATCCGTGTCAGATGATGTCTTTTTTCCACTGGCTTCACTGGGTGTTGTATAATTAACAAAGGAGGCACTTCAAGTCTTTTCTGTCTTCTCCATCAAATCAATAATATAGTATCAATGCAATTAGTAATCCTTGCTTAGTTAGAAACAGCAGCAGGTGACAAATGTTTTGCAAAGTTATCTTACTTGAGTCAATATTTTCTGTAATTTGTGCCCCCAACAGTGTTTTTGTTTTTATATGCAGTAACAAAAGTATAAAAAATTATTACACCCACTCTAAAGCTGGCCATTTTCATTAGTCATTTTCCATCTCATTTCAATTATATTGTGTGACTTCCAAGTGCTTAATATTTTATAGCTCTCTGGAGTTATAGATTACTGTGTTTTTCTTTCATCTGGGATTTCAGGGTAGGTAGAGTATTGCCTATTGCTCCAGTAGCTCTTGAGAGGACATCTTCCCAACTAAATGCAGAGCTGCATTGCTAGAAAGAGGAGCAGAACATAAGAGCATAGCGTCATGCCAAGGTCATGCCCAGTGGAGGCCAGGCTTTAGTTTGGTAAGTGGGCACTGGCATTGGTGTTCTACAAAAGCAGAATTTATAAAATCTGGTGCACAGCCTCCCCTGGCATGTCCCAAGGCAAAAGCCTATAATCTGATGATGAAAATAAGAATCCTTGAGTTTAGGAGACACTGAGGGACAATCCAGAGTTTTACTGCTCTCTGTGAAAAGGGGCAGTATGCCAGGAGGCTTCAGTTGTAGCATTTTCCAGTGCTCAAACACAGGAGGATTGATCCGTGCTATGGTACTTCTAAAACTGCATCCCAAAATGATTACTCTCATACCATTTAACTGAGGCTATATTACCAAACTAATTGATGTTTTTTTTTTTTTTCCATAAGTTTCCCACTCTTTTAGGTGTGGTTCTAATGTCTAAATGACACCCTCAGAAGCATCTGGTGACGTTTTGGGCTCTCTTCTAAGTGATACCGCTTTAGCATCACATAAGCACTTCACTGGAAGCCAGAACTTCTGACTAATAGGTTCTCTTAAAAAGATCCAGCTTGAACACTTAGGCCAAATCAGAGCACCTTCTCTCTTGTTTTCCTCCTACTCAGTTGCCTTGGAGAAAAGAGTTAAAATGAAGGTCCCTAACAGTTAAGACTGTTGAAATTATTCTATTTTGTAGTTCAAATATTGCAATTCCATATTTTTCTAATACATCTTCCTATACTTCCTCTTCCAGGTACTTCGTACTTAACAGATATAGTATGGTGGTCTGGCACTATTGCAAGTAAGTATTTTAAATGGCTTGCTTTTATTTGAAGGAAGAAGTCACAGTTAGAGAGTGTAATGAGACATCAGGAAGTCTTGGTTCTCATCTTGAATCTCACACTCTTTGTCACAACATTCCCATCCCTCAAAAATATCCCACCTTCAGTAAACTCTCAGTCTGGCTGCTGTGTCTGATGATGTTTGAGAAGGCAGAGAAGGGATAATCCCAAGTCAGACATCTGTCCAGATTTCTGAACTGTTGGTAGTTGCAGCCCTTGGCAGCCATGTGCTGATCTGACTCTGAGTTCCTGCACGGTTTGTGTCTCTGGACTGCACTGGTCCCCACTCAGTTTTTAATAAAAGTCAAAGCTGAAAAAGAAACTGTCGCTCTGCACAAAAGGGCTCTTTGAGCATATGTTAAATTTTTAGATCAGAAAGCACTTAGCTAGTCTCAACTGAAGAAAAAAAATCCTTTTTGATTTCTAGTTTGACACAGTTTCATTTTTCCTTTTAATCTACAAGATTAATGTGAAGCCTTGTGTGGTGCTGATATGAGATCAGTGTAATTTCGCTCCTGGTATCTCTACTCAGGCTAAGTTCCCTCTCTGATGTGAATCCAGAGCATGGGGAGCAGTGAGCTTTCTCCTGCAGTTCAGCCCTAGTTCTACTCATGAGCTTAAAATCCTATCCCACTTTTAGACTTTAACCCAGCCTTTTGCAAATTATTTGAAAATGTTCTGATACTGTTTCTGATAAGTATACACAGCTGTTTGTGCCCCTTGTTTCACAGCAACAAGGTAAGTCTGTTTTTGTTGTCTTCAAGCTATGCAAAAGGAATGGAAGCTAATAGATCCCTTGAAGGACAAAGTTCACAGCAAGTGTAGAAGCCAACGGAGCTTCAGAGGAAAGTCCTCAGCTAATTTAGCCTGAGCTTATTTAGTACTTTGTCATCTTACTCCTCTGCCAGAATCACTACTGCCTAAGTAGCAATAAATCCATGCGTTAATTTCTGTTGTTTATTGCTCATGAGGTTCCCATCTTGAAATTCAGAGCAGAAGGAGTTAAAATGAGACAGGTTTTATTACAGGAGTTTATCTTGGTGAATCAGAGAAAACGATTTCATGCTTAGAAGAGCTGACAGAATTGAATGAAGGCAAAATAGCTGAAGGGAATGGTATCAGCTGGCTTTTGTCCAGTAGCTAGGTGCAGGTATTTCAAAACAAAGCCTCAGTAAGTTTCCAAAGGAGCCAAGGGAAGAATTGCTTAAGGATATGATAGATTCAGAATTGCAGTAGAGTCAGAAACAGCAATAGCAAGGGCCAGGTAGGCACCTATGGGATGCAGAGGAAGGTGATGTTTGGGGAGTAAACAGTTATCAGGGAGAGATGATAGAGCTGACATCATTTTCTCAAGCAGGGAATTTGGAGTTTGGATGACTAACAAAACCCACATAAACTCTATCAACTTCTTTTCACAATATTTGTTCAGATGGTGAACAAGCATTTCTGTGTTGGCATGCTGACTCAGCATAACACTGCCTAACCATTTTGGGGCCTTGGGATCCACTGGATTACTGAAGACTTCAAAGGAAGGGCTACAGATTCTGCTAAGGGACTTTTTCTTACACTGTAGTCAAACGAGTGATTGCGGCATGTGTACAGGTATTTCAATTAGCATTAAACTAATTAATTGGCTAATTAATTAGTTTCAGTGCAGGTTTTGAAAGCAATATAGATGCAGCTGAGTTTTATAGCGGATACATCTATGTTAGTGTTTTATTGCAGATGGGGAATATACTCGTGAAGTGAATCTGTTTATCTCCCCCAGCTGGCCTTTATTTCACATCATGGAGCAGTGTTGGAGCTCCTGAACTGGTCTTTAAGATGCAGCTAGGCTGGAAGATGCACTGTAGGAACATGCCTAATGCACAGCAGCTGCAAATAGACTTCCAGTCCAGGGGAGAAGGCTGAAGTCAGTCTGAAACAAACTCCTTGACATAGGTAGAGCAGACATTTTTTTGCTGTACAGATTTACTCCTGGTCTCCTTGCTAATGTAGACATGTCAGTGTGCATCAAGGTTTTTGTGTTGCAGTAACTTTGGGTATATTTGCCCTACTTTAGTGAGTTTAAAGGTTGGTGTGCCTTCAAGAACTGAAGCCATGTCTTGACTTAGAGCATTGATGTATCTGGAGAGGAATTTCTGTTCAGAGAGGACTGGACAGGTCGGCAGCAAAGGTCCTGAACATTAGGTAGATGGTAACAATTACTGAGATTCTTTTTTTAATTAGTCTTAATTAGTCTTGGTCTGTCATTTATGGTGGCAAAAGACTGTTACTATCACTCCGTGGTGATACTGAAAACCTGTGGTAAGTTCAGTTGCCTTACAGTATGTGCTGTTTGGCTGAAGCTTCAAGCTTCAGAGACCTAATTTATGGATCAGTGTTGGTGCCATCTGTTCGGGTTCTTCCTACAGAAAGTTAAGGCACCTGACCTCCAAAAAAAGCAACCTTTTGTCAGAGTTACTTGGAAGGTATGTAATCTGCAGAAACACAGCACGCTAGCTGTGCCCTGTCCTCCACTTAAGATCTGCCCCAGTGCCTTCAGATGCCTTGAAGATAATGCCAAAGCTGCCACATACCTCTGATGAAAGGCAAGCCCGAGGCTGATAGGCGAGTTACTCTGTTCCCAGGGGCAGGGAGGCCAGAAATGCTGCTCATTAACTTCTCTGGCTCACTCCTGCACTTACAGAAAGCCTCAGTGAATTGAATTAGTATAATTTTGCCACACTCCGCAGTTTTTAAGTTTGTTTGTCTCCTGTGTAGGTTACAGAGGTCTTCAGCTCTACGGCTAATGTGAGCTAATTTGGTAAATTAATGTTTGCACTGTGCTTTGCAGGTGTAAAGAACAGGATGATGGTAATGATATTTGATGCTCAAGGGCGATGGCAGCATGAGCATAAAGACAGCTTGAATTCTTGAAATGTTCTTAAATGCTTGATAATGGCCCTTACTATCAACGGGAAATTTGACCTGTATGTAATCTGTGTTCAGTCTCAAGGTTCTTGCATAGTTACAGGGTCTGTGGTAACTGGCAAGCATCATGTTGCCTATTATAAACTTGCCAGCACTTGCAAAACCATCCAGCTTTTCTTTTTAAACTGAAAACTTGAACGCACGAACTGTTTGTCACAGCTGTGATGTGCAATAGTGTGCTACATTTTGGAATTTGATTTTATTGGGGGAAAGAAAAAAATACCTTTGTGAGGCTGTTATTGTGGCTTGTCAGGGATCTGTTTTTTTTACAGTGGTCAGGAATCATTTCTGATGTTATACAGTGTTGTGAAAATTTGATGTGGTCTCCTGTACATTGCAGAGCCTTTATTTATGTGCCTAGCATTTGATGATTAGATTCCTTTCCTCAGTACTTTCCTTATTTTTCCCCAAAAAGTAAAACTGCTGTTATAAACTATAACTGACTGCATTCACGTTACATGTATAATCATGGGTTATATATACTTTTACCCTTCTCATAGAAATATTTGAATGTAATATTGAGAAATTCAAAAGTGATCCATGAGTGGTTCTAATTTGTAGTCTTATTTATATTCAACTAAGAGAAGCTGCAAATGAAATTATTTATTGTGACCACTTGGATCATCTTGTGTGGCAAATATAAATCCTGTGTTAACAAATAGCTTTAAAATATGGAAAAATTCCAGCCATTTTTTTTTAAGTGAAAAATGAACAGAGCTAAGCAAATCTGTAACATCTGTTTTCCAGTTAGATCAATCTTTCCCAAACAGCATTGGGTAAGTTTTCATTACTTCTTTTCACAAAGGGATTTAAAGGCTTATTTCTGGTTCTGTTGACAGTGGCTCTGGGTCAAATAGGTAATTTCTTGGCCTACACTGCAGTCCCAACTGTGCTCGTGACGCCCTTGGGAGCTCTTGGCGTTCCATTTGGGTAAGGGTTTGCTTTTCTTTTTCTTATCTGAATGTTGTTACTACTTAATAAAATGTCAGACTCGGTGATCACTGGAGTTCCACTGAGGATGTCAGGCTTTTGACTGTGAATTATGTGTTATAATGTCACATTATAACATGGGCGGGGGGGTGGAGACAAGACAATGGTGAAGAAAGAGATCCTGAGCATCTTCTGCTTTAACTATCACCTGATAGTGATCTGTTTTCTTTCCACTTTTTTTTTTTTTTAAATTTCTTTCCTCCTTCACTGTGGTCATACTGGACTCTTTTGCCTATTCTCTTATTCACAGTTCCTTTACTATGTAGATCTTTCCTTTTGATTCACATTCTTTCTCTCCTCTGCTGTCCACAGCCCACATATGTATATTGATGCCGAGTTTCATTTAATTGGATCTGGCCCCTTTCCTTAAGCAAGGGAGTCCCTTGCATACACATGCTCCCAGCTTCTTGAATGTTATGTTCATGGAAGGAGTGGTGGGAACAAAGTCAGTGAGTGTTCCTAGAAGCACTTTAATATGCTACTAAATGTTTTGTGAATAGCTAACTGTTGTGAATCTACTGCAGTGAAAAAGCACAATTCTTTAAAAACAAAGCCTTGGGATTTTTCTGTTGCCTACTGTTGGCTGCTGGATTGTGTATTCAGTGTAGACTGCTTTGTGTGTGTTTCATGACTGTCTTTAGTTTTACATGCTATGAAGCATGCTGATGGTACTCTACTTATTACTTACTATTTTATCCTAGGCCACACTATTTTGTTTATTTTGGTCAGCTCTGTGTCTGAGCTGAGCCCTGGGATCTTTGTAACCCAGGCTCACTTTTATCTCATAACTGCATAGCATCTATAAAATGGGATTTCATGACAGCTCACTAAATTGTTAATGGGTAGATCTCTGCCTCAGGTGCCAGATGCCTGGTTTGTGTATTTGGTTTTGGGGGGGCATAATATGGTAGTGGTTTTTTGAGTTTTGTGATTGGATGAGGATGATACATGGAGGATTGAGTAAGACAAACTGCAGGAATAAAAGAAGTCAGAAATGTATTCTGAGGATCCACCAACATTTGGTCAAAGGTCTGCCAACGTTTGATACTATTCCTTTAAGAGGGAAATTCCTGTGGCACATCACTCTTAGACTACTATTAACAGAATGCATTTAAACTTTTAATTTTCTTCCTCTTTGTGAAAGGTCCATTTTAGCTTCTTACTTACTGAAAGAAAAACTGAACATTCTTGGCAAGCTGGGATGTTTGCTGAGCTGCGCTGGGTCTGTTGTTCTCATCATCCATTCCCCAAAGTCTGAGAGTGTAACGACTCAGGCTGAGCTTGAAGAGAAGCTTACAAATCCAGGTACATTGTCCTTTTATTATCTCATAATGATTTTGTAAGACTGATCAAGAGCATGCAGGGGAAAGAGGCTTATCACTTCCACCAGGTAGGAAAATTGACTTCTGAAGGAAACAGGACATGAGAGAGGCAAAGCAGTATAGCTTTTTTGTAAAAAAAACCCTATGCCTTTCTGTACTTGTCAGATTTATTGATACATGTGTGCAGAAAGGAAAATGTGGATACTTTTGAAAACATCTTGCACTGCAAGCTCAGTACAATGGCCTGTTGAACTTGTGATCTTCTAGAATTATGAAAAAGTGCTACTTAGAGGTGGAAGGTATGATTCTAGGATCTCAGTTTAAGTTGTTTTATTCCATGGTAGGTTGACCTTGGCTGGATGCCCAGTGCCCACCAAAGCTGCTCTATTGATTTCCTTACCCAGCTGGACAGGGAAGAGAAAACATGAAAGGCTCATGGGTCAAGATAAGGACAGGGAGATCACTCAGTAATGATTGTCACAGGCAGGACAGACTTGACTTGGGGAAATTAGTTAAATTTATTACCAATCAAATCAGAGTAGGATAATGAGAAATAAATCCAAATCTTAAAACACCTTCCCCCTACCCCTCCCTTCTTCCCAGGCTCAGCTTTGCTCCTGATTTCTCTACTTCCTCCACCCCAGCAGCACAGCAGGATGCAGAACAGAGTAGGGGGGCTGCTGTCAGTTAGTCACACATTGCCTCTGTTGCTCCTTCCTCCTCAAGAGGAGGGCTCCTCACACCCTTCCCATTCTCCAGCATGGTTCCTTTCCACAGGGTATAGTCCTTCAGTAACAGACTGTTCAAGCATTCATCCCCCATAGGGTCACACGTCCTGCTAGCAAACATGCTCCAGCATGGCTCCTTTCTCTATGAGACCACAGGTCCTGCTAGGAGCCTGCTTCAGCACAGAATTACCACGGGGCCACAGCCTCCTTCAGGCATCCCCTTCCTCTGGTATGGGATCCTTCATGGGCTGCAGGTGGATAACCTGCAGCCTACCTCACTATGGTCTTCACCACAGGCTGCAGGGGAATCTCTGCTCCAGTGCCTGGAGCACCTCCTCCCCCTCCTCCTTCACAGATCTGTGTCTGTAGAGTTGCATCTTTCACATATTCTCACTCCTCTCTCTGTCTGCAATTGCCCTTGCGCAGGTTTCCCCCCCACTTGCCCCCTTCTTAAATATGTTGTCACAGAGGCACCATCACTGATGGGCTCAGCCTTGGCCAGGGCCAGGCCCATCTTGGAGCTGGCTGGCCGTGGCTCATCAGACATAGGGGAAGCTTTTAGCAGCTTCTCACAGAAGCCACCCCTGTAGCCCCACACTACCAAAACCATGCCAGGCAAACTCAATATAGGTCTGTTTTTTAATTCTGCATTTTATTTTAATTAAAAGTTTATACTACATGCCAGTTGTGTTCCAAGCAGATTTCTTTGCACAGTAAAGGTGTGTAGAAATGCACTGAGACATGCTGAAATGCCTATTCTCTCTCACAGAGAATGTGAAGCCCCACTAGCTGCTGGAGGACACATACTAGTGCTAATAAGTGCCAGACCCACTTTTATTTTTCTTGCATAAGAGTTAAACTGCCAACTATTTTTTTCCTTTAATCACTTTAGATGAGAGAAACTCAAACCTAATACTATCAGCTATCAAAAAAATTTCCAAACAAAGAAAAGAAAACAAATACCCTGGTCTAACTTTACCATTTCAATCTGACCAAAGTGAGTGGGAAATACATTTCTTTAAAACTGTAAAGCATGAGATGTTTTCCACTTGTCTAATCTTGTACTGATGCCATAATGTAGATGATATGGCCTCCCAGTTCTTCCAGCTCTTCCTACTCACTTTAATGGGGTCCAACTTTGTTTCAGCTCTTTGCTATATCCACACCCCATACATTACTGAACTGGTTATGAATGAGGTGTTATCACTGCTCTCTGTCACAGAGGGCTTTAAGGAGTATAATCCTGGTGGAAGAGAGAATAATAATAATAAAAAAGCCATCTTAAATCTAGTTCATATATGTGACTGTGTGTGTTTTACTTCATGGTTTGTTTTACCCAGAGAACATAACATCAATTACAGATGCCCACATCTCTAAAATCTCAGTGGCTTGAATCTCTATTCAGTAACAAATCTTACTCCTTGTGTATGCCTGAAATTCACTGGTACGACATGATTTACCTGCTAAAATCTTTAGAATACCAAGAGTTGTCATCTTGCTCTTATCTTGTTTTCTTTTTGTTTTCCAGTTTTCGTGGGTTATCTCTGCATAGTGCTGCTAATGCTTCTCCTGCTTATCTTCTGGATAGCTCCAGCTCATGGACCTACTAATATTATGGTTTACATCAGTATTTGCTCTCTGTTGGGCAGTTTCACTGTTCCCAGCACAAAAGGCATTGGGTTGGCTGCTCAAGATATCTTTCACAATAACCCATCAAGTCAAAGGGCTCTGTACCTCTGTCTGGTACTTCTGGCAGTATTAGGATGTAGCATTATCATTCAGTTCAGATATATCAATAAGGCACTGGAATGTTTCGACTCCTCTGTGTTTGGTGCCATCTACTATGTTGTGTTTACCACCCTAGTCCTGCTGGCTTCAGCCATCCTTTTCAGGGAATGGAGTAATGTAGGAGTGGTAGATTTCTTGGGAATGGCTTGTGGATTCACCACCGTATCTATTGGAATTGTTCTTATACAAGTTTTCAAGGAATTCAATTTCAATATCGGGGATTTAAATAAACCTAACATGAAAACAGATTAAAATACTTTTTGAGGGGAAACTGGATGGCTCAGGGAAGAATGCAGAGCCTTTCATTTCTAGGTCACTGGTTCAAATATGATTCAGGTTGGGAGTTACCAACCAATTTGGTAACCACCAATTTGGTGGCCTATATGAAATGAATTGGACACCTCCATCCAGTTTCAAAGGAACAGTTGTCCATGTACCCCAGCTGACACAATAAATGACCTTAATTGGAAACACTGATTGAGTCAGCATAGAGACTGATGTATCTCCTTACTCTAAAAGGTGATCCATCAGAAAAGATCTGAGGATATTGTGAAGGACTTGTGTGTAAAAGCTTCTATTGTGGCTTCTGAAGTACCATTTTTGTGGGCAGAGAACATCAGTTTCTAATGCGCTCAATCTGACACCTTTCAGAGTGATGTATACCTTAAAATATGGGGGAAGAGTGGAACGATTTGTTAATCTCAATATAGCAATGTGTTCACTGTCAAGGCTGTGAGTTCTGAGACAAGTGCTGGTTGTACTATGGACTGCAGATTTGTCCTTTTCAGTGACCATTCAGCATCTTGGTCTGCCATGTGGTGAAGACACGGGGGAGTTTTAAATTCCTTATACAGAGCAGTGGACCCTTAAAAATCTTTCACCGGTTACTTACCAGCTGATGGTAGTGTCCAGGTATACATTTTAATTTGTAACTTATGTGCATTAAGACATATTGCATTAATTTAAGAGTTTTTAATTGGGAGCTGGCAGAAAGACTGTTGAAGGATGTGGAAATGATGCACAGACTCATTGCCTATACGGTGGCTTATTTGTAAGCAGCTCAGAGCTATTTCAGTGCCTTTGTAATCTGAAAAAATTGCATAAATGTGAATGTATTTGTTTTAGATGGCCTATACCCGTTTAATAATTGAACTTCACTGTCTCTATTATTGGACTGTATTCAAATTCTAAACACATAAAGCATCCAGAAAGAGCCACACATTTTGGGAAAACTTTACAAATCTGAAGTGAAACCCTTAGATGCCTTGACAGCTTCTGAAAAACCCATAGTCCTAATGGGAAGAGTCAATCTATGGCAGGACTGTTTAAAGCAATCCAGCATACCTTTATTTTAGTGAAGTGACTAAATACAGGAAACCATTTTGTGAAGTAGCTAATAAGCAGAGACCACAAAAAAAAAAAAAGGGGGGGGAGAAAGAAGAGCATGAGATTTCTCATAGCACAAAAAAGACGGTCTGATCCTCTTGTAATGTGGAAAAAGGAGGGTAAAGTCTCAAAAAGCATAGGCACTCAGAGAGCTGAATTCCAGATAGCAAATAGGGATATACATTCAGATCCAGTAATTTACAGACCTGTGTGAACAGTTCAGCCATAATGTTTTGACAAGTAGTACAGATAGCTTAAGCTATGATTGGAATGATTCTGAACTGTTCAGTTTAAGCCATTTAGAGAATATTGATATGTCAAAGAAAGAAATGGTTCATTTTCATGTTCTACCCATATTTGGTAGTTAAAACATCACAAGTCAAAAACTTGCAAAGAAAGCTTGAAAACTAATGAATGTTTCCACTTAAGGTTTCCATTTAGGTAAAAAAATGGAAGTGTACAGTGAAACTCAACATCTCTAGTTCAGAATATCTCTTTAAACAAACAAAAAAACCCCAGCATGATTATGAGACAGTATTTGAAGAAGTTAATGACACTTTATCAAGAAACCATGAATGTAGCTTTGTGGCTGGCTGACAGGAATATGTACACTAATTAATGGGAACTAATACATCCACTCCCAGGATGTTTTAGTCGACCTGGATTAATATCACCTTAAAACTTGGCCTCCGTTTTCATTTATAAGGAACATTATAAGCCCTTCTCATGGCAGCAATAATCATGAGCAGTGAATCCTAAAGATTTGGTGTTCTGAAGGGACTGTTCTGAGTAAGAGCCCCACTGTGTTATGTGGAAGCTTGTTTTGTATCTCCAAACGGAGGGAATGACCGAGTTGGCAGACATGTACATTGTTACAGGCCAGCACACAAACTGGGTACCTTGGTGAAATAAAATAGCCCTAGCAGACAAAAGACCATGTCCATGGATTTTCAAATATTGTGTATGGTTTCTATGAAGACTGAGAATTGTAGATGAGGGGAATTGGACTGTGAAAGCTAAAACTAACCTCTGTCCATTATTGATTGGAAGATAACTGCCCACTGAGAATCAAGCTATGTTTTGTCATATTAATTCCCTTTTTTCCTGGTGGAAATAGAAATTGTACATAGACTGAGACCTGTAGTGACCTAATTTTTAAAACAATGTTAGCTTTTTTTCTGAAGCAGTCAAGTTGTCTTTTCAAAGTTCAGATTCAGAGTTCATGAGTTGCTTGTTGGTTTTTTGTGATAGCCTTTAATCTCTGAAGACACCTGTGAAAATCTTTAGGTCAGAATAGAGATGATGATGTCATCTTAGTTCTTCTTTGGCCATATTTGTTTGCCTTGTTTCCTTTTAAAATTAATTCCTGTTTATTTAGAAAGTGCCTATCCTAGTATGTTAGGTGCATATGCAAATTGTTAGTAAATATTAGATCCAAAATAACTTGACTGCCCTTGCCATTTTCTGCACCACAGACACAAGTTTACTTGATAAGCTCTCACTATGCAGAGTTAGAACACAGTAGCAGCCATGTTGTGTGATCCTCTGGTCATCCTTATAGCTGATAAATGTTTGCATTGGTTTCTTCTCTTTTCCCCAGCTGCTCCTCATGATTAGCTTTCCAGAAATGTCTAGTTAACCTCATTGTTTAAAACAGAGATGTCAAAAGCCAGCACATAAGGTGAAGGAAATTCTTGTGGCCTTGCACATCATTTATATCTGCAGCCTTTTACATCATGAATGCTAAATAATGGAAACCGTTATTTTTGCTACTTTGTTCAGTATGTAGCAGTGTTCTTCTGAGTTCTGCTGTACCTGGATCTGGTTCAGTTCTAACTTTAGAAATGTATTAGCATTTTCTGTTGTCACTGTTGGTATGATTCTTCCCTCCTTCCATCCCACACCCTCCTTGCCCTCCTCGCTCTAAGTGTCCTACCTTTTTTTAGTCCTGTTGCTTTTCTGATTTAAAAGGAGGCACTGTTGAAGTTGAGTTTTAGCCATTTTCTCTTTCTTTTCACCCCTTTGACAAGTAAGCACTTTGAATAAGACAGATAACTGAGTACCGTCATCTCAGGGAGCAAATGTGCACAGCTGTCTCCTGAGCTTCGGTGTCCCTCACAGGTCTGCCCTGTTCGTGGCTCTTTGCATTACGTCTCTTGACAGCTACAAGCCAGACGACTTCAGTTCTGATTCCAAAGTAGAAGTCGGAGAGGTTATACATACAAAAAGTAGGCTCATTACAGTGGTGGGATGCATCTGAATTAAATTCAAATCCATCCGAAAAGCATTCCACTCCATAGGTCTGGTTTCTATTACACTTGTCAAACACATTTACTTGGTACTCATGTGAAGATAGCTCTTTGATCATTATACCTTCAGTGTATGGAGGATTTACATGTGTCAGCCACAATCTTTATTAGGTGTCAAACACAAAAATCCCTCAAGAGTTCAGTAGGAGAATAGAAACCTTTTTGATACAACCAAAAAAAAATTTGTTACACCTTAAATACTTATGTAAAAAAGAAAAACACCTAAACAAGTTATCTGCTGTATTGACTTTTCTGGACTCTGTCTGTGTAAATAGAGCCTATTTATTAGTGAGCTGTAACTAACATTAATAAGAACCTGTCATATTGCAGTTTGACAAGTGAGGCTTCCTATTAATAATCTTGGTTTATACTGAACGTATGTATTTTTCTGAAATAACTAGCCCTGAAAAATGAAAACACTGGATTAATTTGTTGAAACAGTAGAAACTGAGGTTTAGCTTTCCTTTTTTATTTTAAAAAATAGAGGGTTTGTATTTGAAGAAAGTTTTGGGGTTAATAAATATGGGGTGCTTTCAATGGGTAGTTGTTTGCACATTGTACCCCTCCCACTTTCCAGAGTTTCATAAGTATAAAACACCAACGACTCTACAGATCTTCCTCAGTTGTCTTGAGATGGTGTAACTGCTGAAGTTTTACTCTTAAGTCAGACATTATCAAATGTTTATCTATTATTTGTTATCTTTTCTTTACAGAGATTAGTCTTTGTAATAACTCTTTGGTGCTAAGGAATATGGGCTTAAATGATGCAGAATTTTAGTGTGTACCATGTTAGGCACCAATGATGTCAACAGTTATTATTGCTAGGTCTCAAGTGTTTCAGACAGCAGTGTTGAAATGTTATGGATTAAGAAATCTTTTTTTAAAACTGCAAATAAGGGTGGATTTTTATTTTTTTTTTTTTTGTGTTCCCTCCTCCCCCAGTTGCTCGACAGAGTGGAAAATATTACACAAAAGGGGTATTTTTAAGTCAAATACTTTTACAACAGTGGAACTTTCTTTTTTTGTTGTTCTTATTGTTGGTTTTGGCTTTTTTTAATGTTTTGTTGTGGTTGTTGGGTTTGTTTTTTTTCCTGGAATGTAAAACGTAGTTTTGACACAATATGGGGAAAAGGTAGATGGCAAGAAACATACAGTGACAGGTTCGGTTGCTTCAATGCTACTGCAATATTGTTACTACAGATTACACAAAAAATGGTTTATTTTATTAGCTTCCAAATAATGTATATATAGATTTGTTAATGGCTTACAAGTCAAGCTTACTCTCTTTGCTTTTTAAACAATAGTTATAGGCATGTTGTATTTGCCTTGTGTAAATTATAAAAGGCTATTTATTAAGTTTTTCTGATAACTAATCTATTTATTAACCTGTATTATTTTAAAATAAATGCTTTATTTCTAGCTCAATGCTTGTTGTGACTCCTCTTTAACACATGGTGTGGGGGGGAATCAGTTTTCCACACATCTAGTGACCGTTACAGCCTAATCCCAATTCATGAGCCCCAACTATTTCCACTGCCCTTTCTCAAAATAGTGGCCTTGCTTTTACTGAGAGTAGCAGATCCTTTCACGGGTACAGATCAGTTGCCACTCGAAGGGCTCTGTTGTTGTATAGCTGTGTCTACCAGCAAGCTGTTGTCTTAATGTCTTCGTTGTACAGAAGTCAATTCACAGGTAAAATGAACACTTCTCTGGCAGAAATGTTTGGTGGGGCCTGAGTCACTTCAAACTATGTCTTAACAGTTATCAGAGGCTCCATTTGTGCATTGCTGTACATTGGCTACCTGGTCGTGCTTTTATTTCAAGATCTACTACTCCACAGCTGGGTGTGCATCAAGTGGCAACAGCTCTAAGGAAGTCTGTGTCACCAGTCTCATTTACTGTCACACGAGCTTCCTGCAGAAAGACTCACTTGGGAACTCACAGTGGCTGCCCATCAAATCCTTCATCTGAAATTCCTAGCTCGTCTCAGGTACTAGCAAATACTTGACCTTCAGGCATGGATGGTTTTTGTTATTATGGTGGGGTTTATGATTAAGAGCAGTTTCAGTGCTTGCACTTGTGTTTCAGGAGATGCATCAGTATTACTGATGGTCCGAACTGAAATTTTTAAACAAGGAAATTAGTTCTTCTACACTATAAAGTGATGTATGCAGTGGAAAATATTGGCATGGATTCTTTACTGGGTATGTCATTGCAATTTTGTTTTTAAAGGTGTTAATTATATTAATGCAACATACAAAGACAGACCAGAAAACGAGAAAGGCTTTCCCTTCTACATTGCAGCATCTCTACTTTTTAGGTGAATAGGAAAAGAAGTATGTATTTTGAGAACATGTTTTTAGCAGGACAATTCAATACTCTATTCTCTTCTTGTGCATAAGCAATAGTTTGTATCAGAAGTAGTGTGACCAGCAGGACTAGGGAAGCAATTGTCCCCTTGTACTTGGCACTGATGAGGTCGCATCTGGACTACTGTGTTCATTTTGGGGCCCTTCACTACAAGAAGGACATTGAGGTGCTGGAGCATGTCCAAAGACGGGCCACAAAGCTTGTGAAGGGTCTAGAACACAAGTCTTATGAGAAGCAGCTGAGGGAACTGGAGTTGTTTAGCCTGGAGGAGAGGAGGCTCAGGGGAGACCTTGCTGCTGTCTACAGCTACCTGAAAGGAGGCTGTAGCGAGGTGGGGATCAGGCTGTTCTTCCATGTAATAAGTGATAAGACAAGATGAAATGGCTTCAATTTGCACCAGAGAAGGTTTTGGGTTGCATATTATGAAAAAATCCTTCACAGAAGGGTTGCTAAGCATTGGAACAGGCTGCCAAAAAGACATGTAGGTTGGGCACTTAGATTGGGTTAACAGTTCTATGGTCTCTGGAGTTAGGCCTCTAAGGCAGCATTGTGATAAAAGCAAGTATGCCATCTGCACCACTGTTGAAAGTCTGGGGCATAACCATTCCTGAGCACACATATTTCACCAACACAATTCATATGGGAACAGCATTAAGGACAAAATTCTGATATTGAAAAAAAAAAAGTCTCATTGATTTTTCTGAGGTTTGTCCTAAGACCTTAAGTCATAAGCAGAGTCCCTTAAGTTCCTTGTGTGTGGACAGTGCAACTGTTGTACAAGCAGACTGGCAGACGTGGCTGCATTGTTCTGCTCAGCTGTTTTTGTGCAGTGCAGCAGGGAGGCGGCCACCAGAGAGCCTGTTACAGCTGCCTGATGCCCTAATCCATTTTCTGCCAGGTGCAGACCTCCCTGGATTCACCACCCTGGAAGGATGCTTTAAAACACTGCCAGCTGGCACTGTTCTGCTCAGAGCACAGGAAGTATCTCTGGGCAGGGGATGCATGGTGGCCTCCACCACAACCCTTCCACTCTGTGTGCACAGTTGGAACTACTGCTCAAGAGTCAGCTGATATGCAACACAGGCTAGGCTGCCTGCTAACCTGGTAACATTTCCCGAGGTTGAAGGGGTAGTATTGTTGCCCTTTGTCCTTTTAAGCCTTATGAGATGTTTGTACACGTAAAGCCCTGAAAAGCCCTGTCCGTAGCCTCGCAGAAGTGCCTACACTAGCCGACCTCTCCTGTGAAATTCATTGAGCACAACGGTGGCTTCCACTGCTGACTTGCCTACAAGAGCAGGTTAGGTTAGGCAGATGACTACTGTTCTGATTATTCAGAGTTCTTTTCCAGATTCTCAGCAAACATGCCTGAAATACCATGCTGTTGTAAATTATTCAGAGATGCTTCGAGTGTTCTCTGTTACTGAGCACAACCCCTGGCTTTGAAGTAAAGATTTAATGACTTGTGCCAAAATGAGAGCACTTTAAAAAAAAAACCCGTATTTTGTGTGAACAGATGAGAGTAAAGTGGAGCTAGCAGTTGAAGAAACATGAGGAAGAGGATTCACAGGTAATCACAAGTCCAACAAAGAGCCTGTAATGCTTAAAGGAGTCCAGTTGGTATTTTCAGGTGTTTATTCCCTTCATTGTTAAGTTGGTTGAGAGGTGGTTTTGAAGGGAGGAGAGTAGGAGTGAAGAGTGGAAGAAGACTAAATTCCCTTGTGTCAGGCATCGTTTCTGTTTAACTCAGGAATATGTTTGTGCATGTGTTTCCAGAACTTGGCATGATCACAGCACATCTATTTCTTTAGCTGCTTTAAACTTTGAACTGCCTTGGATACTGGTACTCAGATGCTTCTGTTTATAATCTACTGCTTTAGAAGGTACAGTTGTTACCTTTTTTTTTTTTTTTTAATCCATTTGAGGGACCCTTTTCACTAGCTGTTCAACTTTTTCAAAGACTTCACCGTTTGGGTGTCTTCTAAAACACAGAAAAGCCAGCCTCCTACTGTATAATTCCATACATAATAACTGCATATTGCATAGTGGGTCTTATATATTAAAAATATATTTACATAGACACACAGATGTGAAGTAGTTTTTTTATATAAGTGCAAAGTTCATGTCATGAGTGCTAGACTGGTTTTAAATTGTGGGATGGAATGTTGCCTTAGAGAACAATATAGGCCTAACATTTATCCATTTGCTTTGAGCAGTGTAGAAGTTTCATTTTTGTGACAGAGCAAGGGACCATTTATAATGAGAGAGAACACAGCAGGTAAGGTGATGTATCAAAAATAGTGTGTCCACCAGGAGTAGGGAAGAGATTGTGCACCTGCATTAGGCACTGGTGGGGCTGCACCTCAAATACTGGGTTCAGTTTTGGGCGCCAGAGTATAAGAAAGACATGGAGGTGCTGGAGCAGGTCCAGAGAAGGGCCGTGAAGCTGGCAAAGGGTCTGGGGAACATGTCTTATGATGAGTGGCTGAGGGAACTGGGATTGCTCAGCCTGAAGAGGAGGCCTTATTGCTCTCTATAACTACCTGAAGGGAGGTTGTAGTGAGGTGGGTGTGGATCTCTTTTCCCAAGTAATTAGCGATAGGATGAGAAGAGATGGGCTTAAGTTACACCAGGGGAGGTTTGGATGGATACTAGGCAAAATTTCTTTACTGAAAGAGTTGTGAGGCATTGGAACAGGGTGCCCAGGGAGGTTATGGAGTCACCATCCCTGGAGGTGTTCAAAAAATGTTCAGGACATAGTTTAGTGGTCATGGTAGTGTCAGGTTAATGGTTGGACTTGATGATCTCAGAGATCTATTCCAGCCTCTGATTAAAGATCATCTAGCTCCAACTCCCTTTACCATGGGCAGGAACACCTCCCACCAGACCAGGCTGCTCAAAACTCTACCCAGCGTGAAGTAGGAGCTTGTTACTAATGGGTGTGGCAAAACAGTCTCATCCCGTCTGGAAAGGCAGAGGCAATTCCTCCATGCGAAGCTATCACGTGTATTTTGCAGGTGTTACCTAAGACTGAAGTATTTTTGGTGGTAAGCCCGACCTGCTTTGGCACAGCGTAGGACCTGAACGCAGTCGGAGGCCGTGCCATTTACCCAGCCCCGTGGAACGCCTCCTGCCCGTACGGAGGGCGATTTACAAACTATCTCTTTGCGGTGAAAGCGCTAGTCCCGGAG
>NW_008632321.1:0-258 GCF_000691845.1 Merops nubicus
CATCCCCATGTCCCCCCTCCCCTCCACGCCCTGTGCCTGGTTGGGAAAGGGCTGCCACATCCTCAGCTGGTGGGAGGACAGGACACCACATCACCCCCCCCACACACACACCCCAAAAAAAACCAAAAATAACCACAGCTAAACAGGATGCCAAGAGCCCCCAGCCAGGTCCAGGGTCCCCCTCCAGGGATGGGAGGGTGACAATCCCCAGCACGACACCCCCGAGCAACCTTGAGCTCTGCAGGTTTTGGCCCCGTG
>NW_008632321.1:358-565 GCF_000691845.1 Merops nubicus
ATATGCACCCCCCCCTGCCACAACCACGACCCATTCTTGGGGGCACAACAGCACAGGAACAGCAGGGAGGGTGAAAAAAAAACACCCCCCAAGGGTTTTTTTCGGGGGGGAGGGCAGGGGGAAAGAGCAGGACCCTGAGCAAGCAGCAGCTTTTATGGCTCCCCAGCACAGGATTCCCTCTTCCCACCCCACCGGTGGCATCTGCTC
>NW_008632321.1:648-920 GCF_000691845.1 Merops nubicus
CCCAGGTGCACCGCGGCGGCAGGATGCCCTCCCGCTCCCGGCAGCTAATTAATCCTTCTGCTCGAGCAGAGCTCGTTAGCACCAGAGCAGCACGGGGCTGCCCTGCACAGCCGCCCTTCCCGGCGGAGACCAAGGTCACCGGCATCGCCACGCTCGCCCTGGCTTCTGATTCCAGGCCCCCTCCGTGGCCTTTCCTCCAGGCTGGTGCTGTTTTTTCAAGCTTAGAGCATAGGAAAAAAATGAAGGGGAGGGGAAAAAAAAAAAAGAAAAAA
>NW_008632322.1:0-262 GCF_000691845.1 Merops nubicus
CTCCTGCTGCTAGTTATTGCCGTTTTCGGGAATACCTCTATTTTTGCTGGCCCAAGAAACGCAGGATAGGAGCAAGGCATCGTCTTCACAAAAACGTACGCTCGCATATGCGTCTACCTGCCGCGTTTTGAAGCGTACAATATCTTTTGAACCAAGGAGGGGCTTTTGTACTTTGAAAGAAAAATAGAGAAGAGGGACAAGGGAAATAAACACTTTTTGCTTAAAAAAGGACGAGTGCCTTCAGAGTGCTATTTGTGGCTAA